>NW_016908752.1:607937-662872 GCF_001483705.2 Eufriesea mexicana | reverse complement strand
ATGAATAAAAAAATTAAAATTTTGAAAAATAAAAAAAAAAAAAAAAAAAAAATAAGTGCAAGATTGTCTTGAAAATGCAAATATACATTTGATTTGAATTCGTATTTTTCTTACGCGAATTGATTTTTCGAGGTATTGTATATTAAACGATATCAAGCTATAATGTTTGAACAATATTGTATAGACTATTTCAAATTTTATATAAAATATTTTTGGACGATTCATATTCACATATTAAGTATTTCATATATAATTCTTTATATTTACAAAACAAATTTGATGTATTTATTATTTATGTAAATTGTATAACTAAATTCATTTTTATTAAGTCTTCCACTAAAATATGGAATTTGCAGTTTAATATATAATAAAATGTCGTTCTTTATATAATAAATATATAGAAGAAAATATTTTTAGAGCACAATTTCATGTGTATTTATTTATGCATTTATTTTTTATATATTCAACATATGTTTTAAACTTTATACAAACATATTTGTATTTAAAATTTATATTTCTTTGAAACGACGATACTAAATTCTAGAATATATGACAAGCAAATATTATTAACATTTCAACTAAATTTATTTCGTTTTCTTCGTGCTTTTAATTATTGGCTGAGAACGAACTTTTTTAAAAACATAATTTTATGTATATATATTTATAAAAAGTGAACTAATAACAAGATCGAAAGTTATTTCGTGAAATAATACTAGTAGTATATCAAATACTGCGTATTTAATATTTATTGTTGATATGTGTTACAAATTGTTATCAAATTATCTTAAACAATAAAAATATACACTTTTGGCGTTCTTTCATCATTGTTCATTTATATTTAAATAATTCGTTTGTGTAGAGTTGGATTCACAGTGGAGCGACAACTCTTTTAAAATAATGATTTTATTACAGAAATACAGATCGTTACCCGACTAGTGCTCATGTAGCACCGTCTCGACGTACTCGCACTTGCATTCTGACTCGCATCATTCGATATCCCTTTTATGCCCACTCATACTTATTACGCATTGTCGAACGCAGGAAGGTTCTAGATGTGTTTTTACAGAATCGTTCGTTCTTCACGCACCACTGATTATTTAATAAAAACATTCTCACGATCCACATTCGTACCTTTCCAAACACTCATCAACCGCGCCAATAGTCATTCGATCCTCTACTATGCCATTTAACACTACGTTTACGGAGGCTATCTGTATACCTATTTCTAAGGACACCTGTCAAATTGACAGATAAAGGAAACCACGTGCCTTTTTTTAAACGATTAGTTTAATTTAAAAACAATTATATATTATATTAACAGTCTTAACCCTTTGCACTCGAGAGGCTACTCTCAGTCACCGTTTAATTAAATTCTAGAGATCATTGTTAATTAGTATCTCAAATTTAAAATTGTCCAACGACGCGTGGAATATCGAGGTAAAATAATTCTATATCTTACAATTAATTTGTACTTCTTAATTACCGTTTTGAAAATATCGTCGACTTTATGGCAGGAAGTCTTCGAATTACTATGTTTCTGTAACGAAAAGATCGCCGAGTGCAAAGGGTTAATATAAGTTAACTAAATCTGTTACCATTGTATAATTGAAGTAACCCTTCCGTCAAATTCATGCGTTCCGTAAATCTAGTGTTAAACACCTATCACTTGCTACGACAAACGCTCGCTCCATTCACCCATACCACATTTGTTTCAATTTATACGCAATACGAGATCTATAAAAATATATCGAGGCATCCACAAGTTATTGTATTTTGTAGTACAATCTTTATAAGTACAGTAATATTGCAATTGCAAGAGTAATTTTAGTAAACAAAATTAATTTAGTTCGAGAAGGATCGAGAATTTTTTATTTTCAATACCTCAAGTTATAGATATATAAATAGACACATAATCTTTTATATTCTTTTTTATGCACTACGTACATAATTCTCTATAATATATATAGAGACCACCTCTTAGGTTGAAATAATAACAATTTTATTACGATCACCCAGATTGCGAAAGCCCAAAATTCTCAACTTCAAAATTGTTGCTTTGTGTAATGCAACAATTTTGCCAAATAGTCACATTATCTGAATTTATAGGTATTATAAATCCTGTTTTCAAAATTGTATTAATAGTAGAGGAATTAATATAATTTTATATTGAAAATAATCTACTTGACTGCCAAGTAATAATTGTAAAAATGGTATTATATTATTTTTTCAGAGTTAAATAGTAATAACGCATATTTCAAATTATAATAGAAGTAATAACAATGTAAAGTTTCAAGGAAATAATATATCTATTAATACATTATGTATAAAGTATATTATATTGTCAATTGAATATCCATAATTTAAGTCTGCTCGAAGATTCCTATGAGGAACCTTTATTATTATTTAAATTTAATAATATATTTTTAATATAATATTAAAACGTAAACAATGACATTTTCTAAAATAGTTTATTAAAATGTATATTTCTTTTTTATAAATAATTGATGCTGAATTAAATCAAATGAAGTCTATAGATTGAAGTCCCATTAAAAATACTTCTTTCTATTTTTATTTCAAGTAATAAAATTTCAGGACATATTGTTCTATAAATATTGTAATTTTATTATAAGAATTTTTATTTATAAATATACAAATGGTACATATGCATCATCGCTCACAAGCATCCAAACATTTAGTCGATTTATGCTAGGAAAATATAACTGGAAGTAATATTTCCCGTCTTTTCGTGAAATTAGCGAATTGTAAATTTAAATAAATTTTTTAAGAACTTTTCAGTATTGTATTCAAATTAAATTCGCCGCGATGTATTGACATTTTTAATGATTTTTTCTCTGGTTCACGTCTTAGAAATTAAATAATTTAAAAATAAAGAATTCTTCAAGTAACAAAACAGCTCCACCATAATATTCTAACTCTGGTAACAATATTTGAATAATAAAATCAGTAGAAGTCCATTTTCTCTGCAATTTAAATTACTGTTTTGTTTGTAATAAAAGCTGCAACAGTGATCGTGGAATTTTCGATATGAGTGTTAATTGCAGTCGACAATTACCAAAAGCATACATACATACATACACAGCCTATTATTATTTTCAGTAAATTTATTCTCTTATACTTATTCTCCTGTTTCATTGTTCTAAACACTTCATTATTAGTCTGTTAACTCTCATATAACAATTTCTCAATTTAAATAATTATACATTGTAATTATAAACAGTACATGTTGATAATACTTTATTATAAAACACGTGTTATATTAAAACCTAACGTTTATGAAATTTTACAGTCAACGAAAGAACTAAATTTTTCTGTTACATTCAAACAATAAGATCGTACAGTATCGCTTATCTGTACAACGTTCATGATAGAAATAAACGTTCTATAGAAACAAAAAAATGTTCAAATACTTTTGAGCGATATGGTTCCACAAAATGCGTACTGTTATTTACATGTGGTAGGACGTAATCTGTAGTGCGATCGAAAAATGATTCTTTGTATAAAAATAAATTGGAAAACAGAATGAAGTATTTTTGTACGAAGCTTCATTTTTCACGATTGATTTTCATTTTTTACAAGAAGTATTTTCATAAGTGTATATATGTATAAATGTATAAATGTATATTTAGTACAATTTTTAAAATTACTTTCCTGATTGACATTTTGTTCTATTCTATATTTCGTCTATGTTAATATATCCAACAAGTCTTCAATTATTAAAACTTTTAATCTTTACATCTTTTTAATTAATAGTATATTATTGAGATTCTTTTAATAAAATGGAATAAAATCTACATTATATAAAATATTAAAATATATTTGATTTCTCATCAAACATTCTAGAGACTGATGATTCTAATAATAAGAGCTAGTAATAATAATTGAATAAATATTTTAAAAATTAGAAATTATCAGGAAATCAGAAGAATATAGGAATTAAAAAATAAAAGAAAAAGAAATAAAATATAGATGTTAGAGAAATGAATTTGGAAGATAATAGCATACTTTGCGAAATCGTTTTTATTACATCATACTATAGTGTAACAGAAAAGTTTTTATTTTAAAAATGTATTTGGCACATGAAGGTGTAAACTTTCATTTAATCTTTCTTACAAACAAATTCTGATATAACTTAGTATAACAGAATTTTAATATGAAATGTTTTTCTTTTGAAAACGGTGATTCTCAAATTGAATTTAAATTATACGTACCTGAAAATTGTATGAATATATTTAAATCTATTTTCATCGAAAGAATCTCAATAATTAATATTATAGGTACTATAGAAAATATAAAAACCAAAATTTTATATGAAAATATATTATTTGTATTTGCCAAATTTGGTTTGGGATAGATACTAGCATCGCAGTGCTATACTTATTTTCATTATCAATGAAACAGGTAATGAGGATAAGACATGGACGATCATTTCAATAGTACTATTATGTAGAACATAATTAATAATTATTTATATAACAATGTAACATATACTAACACATTAAGAAACCATAGAATTATTTTAAAAGGTTAATTTTCGAATTCGGTTTTATCTATGCATTAAATTCTTTACTTGTTTAGTATTACAAGTCAGTGAACGCTTAAACTACTTTCCTTTTTTTTTATAACATTTTAAATAAACGATCTCGTGTTAAAATATAAATAATGTTATTTATAAAACTTATACTAAGGAAGTTACAGAGTATTATTGGAAACATCATGTAATGTACAACTTAAAACTAAAAATAACAGTTTTTTATTTTTACTAAATATAGAAATCATTTTCGAACGAAGTTATATTACTTTTCTCTTTAAAATTCCAATATATTCGTGAATAATCTTTGTAATATTTATCATCATTAGCTTACCTTTATTAAACGAGTCTATTTACAAATTAAATTGTGTCACTTTGCACATATAAACATGTAAATCAACGAAATTTCTATGTAAATTTCTATTTCAATCTGTTTTTAGTAAACCTAAAAAATATCGTCAAATATCGATTTCTTACATCTGAGATATTGCAAGTAAACAATTTCGGAGCATTTGAAATATCATGAAATGTCAGGGTAGCTATATTCTGGTAATATATTCGTTCTTTTTAAAGCGTACTTTTGAACTGGCGTGGTCTGCGCCATTAGTGTTCTGCTTGGAAATTTCGACGGTGGCGCTGGTATCTGCTTGGGTAACTCGCTAGAGGTTACCATCGAGTTCTCAGTAGTGGAGTCATCCAGACCATAAACTATAGCTAATCTGCTTAGTTTCTTAGCTTCGTTCTTTAAAAAGCGTTTCTGATATTCGCGTTTGGTGTTGGTTTGATGCTCGAATTTCTTTAACGGACGAATTATTTTATCGTGATGAGTCTTCCAGTCGGTTGGTCTATGCACAGGAGGCGTCATTCTCAGAAATTCTACAGGTTCGTTACTAGATGTCGTTCTAGAACTCACATCCTTTCGAAAGGAACCGCTGCGACCTCTCACATTCACGTAAACCTTTGGCCTCCCATTCTTCAAATAGTACAATTTTTCGTCGACATTTTGAAATTTCGATGGACGTATTAAAACGTGTCTCTCTTCGTTAACCGCGTTTATTTTGAAGTTCGGGGTTAAGCCGACGTCTCTTACACCGAAAATTGAGTGAGGCACCACTTCTGGATTTGGGTAACTGTCATTATGAACTTGCTCGGATTGTTTCAGCATTGCATGCACGATATCTTGCAGACTGGTGACATCCATTTCATTCGGGCTTTGAAGTTCGATTTCTACAAGACTGAAAAAGAAAGTAGTTTTATTACAACTTTTTATTTCAAACTTATTTGAATAAATCAAATCTATTGTAATAACTGTAATCGCATTAATTTTGCTTTTTTCTTTGTGTTTAATATATAAAATTAATATTATTTGGATTGAGCCTACATATAATTCAGTTAAGGTTTAAGGTTTTAAGGTTTTTAAGACTTTTAATTGTTAAGCACAGATGTAACGCGTAATATCAAAGTATTTTGTTACAAGGAAGTTAATGGGACATTATAGGTATATATTTATGAAACAGATTTATAAAGATCAGAAAATAATTATGCGTTAGGAAATGGCATCAAAATGTTTAATTAGTTGTACTTAATCAACAAATGTTCTTGTTACGATTAAGTTACACGATACTAATTTAATAATAGTATTATATAACTATATATTAATTTAATACAATTTAACACCACTTTTCGATCAACAAAACCTGCAATAGCTATAAAAATAGAAGAATAATTGTTTGAACTTAATTTTTGTGTAGCTATTTTTGCAAGTTAATAAAATAACTTTTTAGTTAATAACAACTTTTTGCAAGTTGATAAAATAAGAGTTTAAAATATTTTCTTAAATAAATAAAGCAAAGTATATTTTACAACTGACTAAGTTCTGACAAGTGAGTAAAAAGAGTAATGTGTTTAGAAAATATTTATTTGCAGTTTTGTTTGTAGCTTGAACGAAACTCCTGAATCTGTGTATGTACGTAAGTGTCAATGTAACGTATTTAAGACTATTTTTTATCGCCATAGAATGTGTTACTCTTCGTGAATTAAAGGAACTTGCTGTCTTGACTCCAATTAAAAGAATCTTTTTCTGTATTTATTTGTCATCATATTCTCTACCTGGATTGCTTTTCTATCACCTCTTAACTTCAATTATTGCTATCCGACATGCCTTGACAATATGCAATGGTAATAAAAGGATAAAGATCTCAATAATTTTTCTATATAAATACTATATAGAAGTTAAAAGTTGATACTCACAGTAAAAGGAATGTAATATATGTAATTTATGTAATAATAGGCTCACCGTTTCTAACATAATCAGATAAATAAGACACAAATTTTTGTTATTGATTGAAACTGTCATATTTATAAATCCGATCACGCGACATATGGGAATAAGTAGGAACAAGGACACATTGACACCAAATAGAATGCTAAAATATTAATCTGTTAACTGGAAATGACAAGTCAACGTGCAATGTGGATTGCCATCTTTGAACATACTCTTTCATTTTCACAATGACTTTTTGTAATCTTTTTTTACGTTTGTATTAAGTATACATCAATTTATACTTTCATTTACTTGAATTGAATTCGATCTGATTAAAATTAGAATGTTATAGGTCTGTGATTTTAGGAAGTTCAGATTTATAAGTTAACAGGTTAAAGTGTTCACAGGATCAGTGTTAATTATTATCGTAAGGAGAAAACTAATTTACCTTACTATTGTTATCATGTGCTGCTAAGAACAATAAGAGTAGAGATTTTAGGAATATTTAAGGTCGATTTATGACGCCATCGCGCTAGTACGATTTTATTATTTCTTTTTCCTTACTTTATGCAAGATCAGACTCGATTACTTCTTACATATTTCACAGTAATATACCTCACATTTAGTCTTTTGTCTTAGTTTCTATTTTCTTCGTGCATTTTTAACGAATTATCAGTAAAGAAATTTAACATAAAAATTCGCTCTTCCTTTGTATCCTCTATCTTGCTCTCACCGAAGTGGAATTTGCCTTTCCACAAAAATCTTCCATTTTTACCTTTCAGAAAGTTTAGAAGATATTCCATAGCTGTTCTATTGCTTACTCATACATGTTGTGCAAAGCTCAGGAATTTGCAGACGGAAGGAACGTGGGTCTGCTTGGTCCTGGTGTTATAGGTCCACCTTCTCTAACACGATCGTAAAGATAGGTCACGTAAATTTTCGTCATTGGCTTGAAGTGTCATGTCTCCAAATAGAATCGTATTGTATCGTGCAACTCAGAGAGTGAACAGGACACATCGAGAACAAATGGAACAGGACGTTTAAGCACTAGTACAAGCATACGATCAGTGTTAACTATTTAACATAAGATAAAATCTGTGATAACGTGACTTATCTTACTACTATGTGTCGCAAGTATAGATTTCAAAAGCATCAGAGGTGAAATCAAGCAGAGTGAACAGAACGTTCGTCTCTGTACTGTCTCGGATGCTAACTCCTGAGCTCCACACGATAGATACAGATTTCAAAAATGCTTTAAAACCACAGAAGTATTTTAGGAAAAATCAGGTCACGATATCACGATACCATCTAGAATTTGCACGTGATATTTGTACAGTTTTTAAATGAAAATTTTATACGAAGGAACATTCAGAGCCTACACTATTTCGATGATAAAATCTAGCAGAGAGAACAAAGTGTACATATACTTCTTTTGATCTTACTGTATGCGAAAAATTGATAGCATACTCCATGATTTTTAATGTTTCTGGAATATCTTCAAAGCGCTATATCTCGAGAAAAAAATCCTCTGGTTATAAATCAAATTTAATTTTACTGGGGAAGGCTAGTATTATTCAAAGCAATTTTCAAGTAATAACGTATTCTAACAGTTAGAAATGAGACTACATAATCGTGCAATCGGTATTATGAAAAACGAAAAATTCATCAATTTTATAAAAACAATTCGAAGATGATAGAGTATTTTTTCTTAAAAAAATAGTAAAATTGACAAAGCTCGTTTTTTGATATAAATCGTTCTATTTTAAAGGATTATGCTAGAGTATTTCGATAGTTTGGTGTAAAGCTATAATCACGATCTGATTGTGCTTGGAAATCAACTAACTCTGCCTTCATTTCTGCATTTTTGCTTCTAGCGGTAAGATTCATAAAAATTCAGGAAAGTTTAGCTATCTCTGTAAATTACACTTTGGTATCCATTTCATGGTTATTTCATCATTCGATCTCGTCTGTCATGACCAGTTCTAGTGTGAGTGTCACTTAAAATACCAGCGAGTTTCACATCGCATACAAATTATTTAATAGTGCAGTATTCTTTAGCAGGCGAAATCAATTTGCTACATCCATTCACCATCGGTAAGTCACAGTGTCTCTGAAACTTAACTCTTATCATTCTTCTTAGTCTCTTCTTTGACATATTTCGCTTTATCGATTAGTAGTAGGTATTTATCTTTATGCATCGTTGGGTCATTGAATCAGAAATGTTGATGATCTCTTTTGAGTTCATGCTAAAGGAGATTGAACTGAACAGCTTTCAAAACGAGCTATAAGGATAGTCTTTCGAAACGTTTATGAATATGTATATCTTAACTAATCAAAATGCATAATACTTTAAATCACACGTACCATGAATTTAAAAATATAATTTAAACGCAGGAAGTCTGAATATTAACAGTCATACTTGCGTATGTGTGCGCATGTGCGCGCGCGCGCGCATGTATGTGTGCGCGTGTGTATGTATTTTCTAGAACGTTCACCAACGGGAAACAGTGGAAGTACACTTTCACTAGTGAATGTGAACAGATAATAACTGTGGTACACATTCGCTAGTATAGTTTACGTTCACTGACCATCCGCTTCCACTGTAACATATGTCTTATCATATATAAATTATTTATAAACGTACCATGTATTTTATAGATAATAAAATATTATAAGCCATGGATCATTGTAACTTGCTACATTCTAAAATGTCTAAATATTATTATAATTTCAA
The DNA here is from genome assembly GCF_001483705.2 of Eufriesea mexicana. Lineage (NCBI taxonomy): Eukaryota > Metazoa > Arthropoda > Insecta > Hymenoptera > Apidae > Eufriesea > Eufriesea mexicana. Next base: position 653,326 of record NW_016908752.1, on the reverse strand, counting down.
AATTAAAAATTACTTCATGTGAAATATTTTATTTAATAGACGTTACACATTTTGCTGTTAACTGGATTCAATATGCTAATAATATGCATAATTTATTAATATATTTCTTTTCGTTGGTACAATATGAGAAAATAAATACTGTGTATTGCTTTAATATTAGTATACATATATATCGTTATCAATATTTATTAATATTTAATATTTCTTGGCGAAGTTCTAGAGAACGAATGTACTGAATCGTAATTTTTTTCAAAATATATAGTACAGATTAACAAACAGTGTAATGAAGTAAAAATAAAATTTACAATTAGTTTTACAATGTTAAACTTATTCACTGTTTGTAACATTCTCAGAAAATTTTATAACAAAGTATCTAATAACTAATGCACTGAATTCTAAATTGTCTTGGATATATTATAGACCAATCAACATTTTGAACTTTGATGCTTTATTAGGTATAATGAAGGTTTATTTTAAAACTAATTAACTCTATCAAAGATACCATTAAAAGGCACTCTAAAACTTTATAAGTTTATTATAGCGATCGATACAGATCATAAAATTAATTTTTTCGATGTTACATCAACTTCTATATTTCAGAATATTGAATGTCATAAGTAATTAGCTCTTATGATAATTTTAGGTTATTAGGTTAGTAACTAAGGGTTAGTAACTAGGGTTAGTAAATCCCTAATTAGGATTTATTAGGTTATATAGTAACATAAAACTATTACTAATTCCACCAAAGGTTACTTGATAGGGATATTTGAATCATTCGATCTATGATCCACAGGTGTCAATTTTATATTTAAATAAAAGAGAAGCATGTAAAATATATTGTACACATATGAAAACAAATTTTTGTATTTTTTAATGGAAAGGATTCATTCTAGAATCTATATTAGTTACACTTTTTGCTTTTCTTAACGAGTACTACAAGTTTATTAAATTTTAGATCCTTTTCTTTTATTTTATAATTTTTTTATTTATATTCTATGTTTGCATTGTAACTCGTTACCACTCCTTCATTTCGGTTATGTAGATCGGTTCCTGCGGGCGATTTCATAACGTTGAAATCATAGCCGTATCGTGTATATTAATCTTGTGAAATATGTACACTAGCGTTCAAAAAGATTTAATCGTACAATTGATGCAATAAAAATTCACTTTCATAGATAAACAAATATCCTGATTTTTACATTTGTATTTTTATCCTCCCCATTTTCTTACATTGAAATTTACAAAAAATATTTTACTATGTACATAACCTATAAAGTGATTTAGAAAAATAATACAGATCACGCAAACATTATAATAACAGTAATGTATATATTTACTACCTCTTTAAAATCTGTCATGACTGAAATTTTATTTTAATCTTATTATTATTATTAACCCTTTGCACTCGGCGATCTTATCGTTACAGAAAAATAGTAATTCGAAGACTTTCTGCCATAAAGTCGATGATATTTTTAACACGGCAAAGAAGAAGTCATATGCAAATTAAGACGTAAAATTATTTTGCTTCGATATTCCACGCATCGTTGGGTAATTGTAAATTTGATATATTAATTAACATCCATCTTTAGAATCCGATTAAATGGCAACTGAAAGGCGCCTCTCGAGTGCAAAGGGTTAATAACATTAACCGCTGTCATTGCTAATTTTAAAGGTATTTGGTGATACTATTAATAGTAACTGTATCATCATCAAACAGATCAATTCTCTTATGTTCTTTGTTATAAACATAACAGAAAAAGTTAACTTAGAGTGTATATTTTTTTATATTGTATATTTATTAGGTATTTATGATAACTTTTAATAGCTAAACTTTTCTTTTGAAAAATCGATATTCTAATATAAATGACACTACATATGTCTTTTTTTCAAGAATATGTTACATTGGGGATTTTAACAAATATTTGGAAGTTAATGAAGAATATAATAAACGTAACATACAAAGAGTATAAATATCGAAAGTATATAAGTATCGAACAGTTAATAAACATTTGAATGAATACTTATAAATATTTTATGGATTCCATTAAAAAGTGATGAAGTTTTTCTCTTGAAGTTGTTTAAATACTATATAATACTTCATTGTTGTATTCAATTTCGCTTACTTTATATAACCATAGGATTCATAAACAGCATACCTCTTAAAAAAGGAAAATAATTCTGGAAATTAATAATTTTCGAATCTAAAAATATTTCATGTACCACTAGCCATCATATGTATTATATATTATACTTGTAACCATTTTCGTGATATACCTCCTATACAAATCAGAATAATCTTGTTGTATCAGTTTATCAAAAAACAAAAATCTACTATTTGTTCATAGTGAAAGTTCCGATACTTAGACTATTGAATTGCTTTCTCGCATTTCTATGATTCAATTTCAATAGTTTCTGACTTATTGCATCATTTCATCTTACTCTGTCTTTTTAATTATAGTCATTCGATCTGGCTACTACCAGTCTCTTCAAATTATTTTTATATACCAAAATTAATATTCTTTTTTATAAATCAAATGCTTAACTCCTTTGGATTTGTTTTTAAACTAACATGAAAGCAGCATTATAATGTATAAATAATAAATAAATACGATTATGTCATCTAACATTTCACACATAAAATCCAATAATTGTGATTCCTAGTTTAGGAATCTATTACAAGTATATACTTTAAAAAATTAATCAGCTATTTAGGTTTTATTTTTTCCCTCTATCTATTGGTATTTAATGTATTTTTTAACACATAAACTATACTGCGTATCTAACGTATATAAATATAATATAAATAGATAATACCAATTAAAATAGCACGATGAAAATGAACGAAGGTGAATTTGTAGATTATTGTTAGATTGTGAGGTCAGAAAGTACTTTCTTTTCGTTTTCTTCTTTTTCTTTGCATAGTTTGACTACTATTTTAAAAATTTTTTATTAATTATTTATCAATATTTATAATCACAATACTTTTCAATTTATTAATTTGTTAAATTAATGATTACCAAGTCGACTAGCGACGATATAGTGTCTTAATGGTGTATATTTTGTGGCACACGTTTATTTCCTTAAGATAATACAGTGAGTTTTTGTGTGATTCTTTTTTAGCAAACTCTTGGTGAGTATTATGTTATATTTACCTTTTAATTGTTTCATGGTTTTGCAATTATATAATATATGATCGATTGTTAGTGTTGCGTGGTTTTGACACAGCTCCAGATAGATGTTTTCATTGCCTTGATTCAATATTTTTATTCACTATTATTTACGAATTTCAGAAGGTAATTTTATACAGGGTGTCCTAGAAACGGTAGAACAACCGAGAATAGGTTGATTCTACATGCAGAAACAAAATGCACGTGTACTCCATAAATATTCAAAGTCGATTTTCTCAACAACGAGGCTTCGAATGAATGAATTTTATTCTTTATTTTCGATTTGTTCTTTCATGTAAAATCACCCCCTCCTCGATTGTACCAGCGATACTCATGTACTGTTGCTGGAACACCCTGTATACTAAAGTAAATTAGAAAAACATCATACGAATATATGTTCTACGTACTTTTATTCAAGTCTTATTCTTATTTAATACTTATTCAAGTCCAACTTAATTTTCGGGTCAAAGATAATTAAAGAAAATGTTCAAAATGTTTATTTCGCATTTCAACACAGGCACTCTTTCGAGATAATTAGGTGTTTTCTAAATAGTCATTTTATATCTTTTTTATACAGATACAGATTACAGAATATAGATTAGAGATGAAACTGGTCCCAAGAAATGAAAATATAATCGAGTAAGGTCATTTAGAACATTTTACATAGTTATTTTAATCACTTGTATTTCATAACTTCAAAACCAAAGTGTGCATCTCACTCATTTTAGTCCATAAATATTGAATAATAACATACATTTCTGAATCATCTTCTATATATGTAATTATGTTTTTATTTCGATAAAAGTTGTCGTTATTTTTTTCCAAATGTATTTTTATACTTTCACTGGTTACTAGAATAAAAAGTTTGAAACCAGTCATTTTGACTGGCTTGATAGCTCTATGTAGAGTTAATATTCTTATGCTACTGATAAAAGTCGTAAGGCAGGTCTAGCCTGGATCTCGTGGTTTACGACTCCAGATTAGGTGTGAATTGAATAAAACAACGATCAGTATTTAATTTTCGCTCTTTCAGTCTTTAATTATAGTAGTAACAGCATAAAGTCTCGAGACAAGTTACTTATTTAGAAAGTATAATTCGAATGAAGTAACTAGAATGTCACGTATGGCAACTTACTGCAATGTCATGCGTTGCCATAAGGAAGTTTCAAGATCATTTATGGTACTGGATGCCTCAAGCCGCTTCGTTCCTATTCGGTGGTCTTATTTTACCAATAAATTAATTAAAAAGAGCAGTTAAAGTTCTTAATGAGAAAGAAAATGGAGTAGATTGCAGTGCGAACAATTGCACAAAAGGACGAGGTTTCTAAATTGTTACCAAAAGATAAATTTATTGTCGTTTAACCATTTAACAAGTATCATTTTCTTTCCTTGTTTAAGAAATATATACGCCATTTTTTTTTTTTTTTGTTTCCTTCGTCTTATTCGGGATACTGTAGATACAGAATTTTTTGTTATAAATTATCATCATTTGATTCGAGTAGAGAATTTCAACACGAGTGTTTCAGCATTACAAATTATAAATATATAAAAAATATGTCAAAAAAAGGATCATAAATTTATATTTCTTATTTCAGACTATAGATTACCGTACATTATTTTTCTAAAATAATAAATAAAGATTCGTTTTGAAAAATTGAATTTCGTATTTAGATTGATTTTTGTAGCATATCAAATATAGAAATATTATAGCTTAAATAATGTTAGAAATGTTATTTTATTCCATAACTTTAAAAGTGACTAAACACGGAATTAAACAATACTTAAATGGTTAGAGAAGAAACATTTAACAAATTGTTGTAACAATTATGATAAACCCTTGACGATTGGAAAACCATGCGTAGTGACCATTATACTCTTGGTATAAAAAACAAAAGGTCACACAATGTAAATAGACTTCAATATTTTCTTCAATATGTTCCAGGAAATCACGATTAAACATTGACAACTGTTTCTAACACGTGATCCAAATCACATTCGATACTCTAATTGGTTCATAGTCAAGAATTTACTTCGGGGAGTTATTCAGAACTTGATGCTATTTTAGATTTTCTTAACCAATGATGTGTCTATATTGACATACTTTTGTCAAAATAAGATGCAACACTTCTACATATACAATATACATTCTATGTATATAGAAATTGAAAAGATTCGAATGCAATAGAATATTAAATGCAAAGCTACACACGGCTGCAAGATTACAAAAATTAATTTAAATTATAAACTCTTATATCAAACAATTTTTCTATACATGTATAAAAAAATTAATCGATTTTACAGATGTTATTCTTTTCTCCATTATCGTGAATATTGTTTTTGAATTCGATGGAAAATATTAAATATTCCTTCCTCATGTAGGCGTATATTATAAAAAAGATGTTTAAAGGTTAATAGTATATAAATGATCAGTTCCATTAAGATGAGTTTTTGCAATGGCTACCGTAATCAAATACGATATTTTGTGAATAAATAATATCTTAAAGTACTAACAAGTATAAAACAAGAAAAATTAATTAAATAATTAGATAACTGTATTTAGTACTAATATCTATGAAGCTGAACCTATGGAATTATACATTTAAATGTTCAAAATTAAAAGGACGATTTCAGTCATTAAATCTGTTACATATACAACTTTCTTGTATATATAAATATAAAGCTGAAGACAAATTTGACAAATCATTTATCATCGTCTATAATTGAGGACTGGTTGATAATAGGTATATAAATCTTTTATATCCTATTAACTCTTTGTTGATTTTTGAGGCTGTAAGACATTTATTCTTTCTGGATATAATTTTTATCTTTAAATTTCTTTCTTTAGTTTTCATCTTTGCCTTGTGAATGTATTATATTACGAGTTATAAATTATGATTTATAACATATGACAGCCGTAATCTATTTGTAGTAGTACTTAATGCCATATTTTTGTATCATGAAATCGTGACAGCACTCCTAACTTCAACCGATGATTCTTTCTGCTTCATTATTTCTTACTCGCTGTCCGAAGAATTCAAACTGTATAATTACAGTATTTTGCTTCGCCAGATGAGATTACGTATCGTGCTGGTTTTTACCGCTTTACCTTGGAGTCAAAACATTACCAACATTATCACGAATCACGGAATATGAAATTTAGTGGTAGAATTTAAAAATTAAATTTAAGTTAAATTTAAATTTAATGAAAGTTAAATTTAGTAGTTAAAGTTAAATAAACAGAATAATTGTCAATCGAGAAGTCAAGTATAAATTAATCACAAGATTAATCCAGTGATAATAACAATTTATGTATAAGCTATAATCAAAATTTTTTTTATGAAATATGCTTGAAAGAAGTGATCAAATATCTTAAAATGACATTTTATGAGTACGTATACATATTTTATGGTCTGTTTATGTTCAAGAATTACAGTGTACTTGTATGTACTGCACATCTCGTAAGATCGTAAGGTATTTTCTTCGAACCTATTAAACATAACGATTTTTCCACTTGTTTATGGCTTATTATGTTCTTTCATACGACTAATAACATTGGTTATTACTTATGTACATTTTTGTACATACAATAGTATACAACATCTAAATTATCTCTTTGCCGTTGAAGTTGTTGAAGATATAGGAAAATGTTGAGTTATTTCTTTTATAACTTCAATAGGAAGGGGAATAATTTAAATATTCAATTTAAATGGATCACCTTGTATAAATATAGTAAAATTGTGGTAATGGTTACATAGATTTTTAAATACATATGTATTGGAATGAGTGGAACAAGTATGCATGGGATGATTGAGGTGTTGTGTGAATTGTGTATGTCAATGTAATGTATAAAAGAAGAAAGAAAAAAGAAGAGTGATTTGGCATACGTTAGTTGCAATTGAGTTTTAATAGTGAGAAAACGTGTGAGAGAGTAATCGTGATAAATGAATTATATTTCAACGTAATATTTGTCTTTGATAATCTTTGAAATTAAATAAATAACTGTTCTTATTGTTATTAAATTTGATCCACCACTAACAAAAATTTATAAGAAAATTTTACTGGAATTCTCATTTATTGCTAATATATATACGTAAAATAAAACAATATTCGTATGACAAAGAATAAATTTTTAGATACGAATGAAGAATAATTATCCGAAAGAATATTTTCTCAGATAATTTCCGAAATTTGAATTAGATATGCAAAAAGTATAATATTAATATTAGTTCATATCAATAAAGATTCATATCGAAATTCGTATAAAAAATTCGTAAATTTTCTATGCTCATGCATAACTATATAAAATCGAAGTATTAACAAAAGAAAGAATGAATAATAATATAACAAATTAAATATGTTAGATACAACTACATATAATAAAAATAATTCTGTATATCAAATTTTCTGATAACTTGTATCTATGTTAAAAAACTGGATAAAGGTATCATGTTATGCTACATGACTATCTATATCCTTTAAGCAATGTAATCTTAACCTGAACCTCATTATAGTAGTAGTAATAACTACATAATAATTGTAATTTGTCAAGACGTAAGATACACGATGTAATTTAAAACTATCTGTCTACTGACAACGTGAGACAAACAAGATTTAAGAGACTTATTAACGTTTATGAATAATTTTTATAGTATGCTGCTAATGCATACGCAATTTTAAAGATGGGATCTATACAATCTGCCTTTGATAAACATAATAAAGTTATTTATAAAATATTTTCATCAGTTCTTGATTCTAATAGTACTGTAATATTATACATACGTATATTAAAATTAAAAACCGATCAAAATAGAATTATACTATAACAATAAATAATATTAATGTAAAAATATGTAAATTACTGAAACATATAATATTGAATATATAGAGTGTTTTACAAGTGATAGTATAATTAGGAATAAAGGGATTCTATATGAAAAACATAAGTCAAAAACATGGAATAAATTTCTATCGTACAGGACTCTGTTCTTGGAAAAATTTACTTTAGATATTTGTTGAGTATACATGTATATAAATATATCCGGACATAACGAATCATACTGCATATACAATACTTTTAACAACTTTTTGATAAAATTTTTAATACATGAATGAATTTCATTACATACAATAATAAATAGAAACGCAATTAAAGATAATCTATATTAAAATTTACTAAATTGAGATATAGTTAAAGACACTCATAGCAGCAAATGTTTAAATTTAATTCTCTCAAGAACATATGCAAATTTTATTCGACATTTTCGACTTACCCTTTTTTACACAGAATCGCTCTTTTTTAGATTATACTCGCATTTACAGGACACCATGTATTATACGTAATATTATATATTGTATACAGGATGTTTAAAAAGTAAGGTGAAACTTGAAACACTTATATTATTCACTAAGAGCATTGAAAAGTGTCTATTCAGCATGAATTTTATAACCAATATTTTCAACGTAAAATCGATTTATGATTAACTCACAGTTGTCGACAAAATTATTACTATAATATCGATAAACGATTTATTCAAAGAAGCAAATGTAGTACAATCCTTCTTTGATACGATAAATATACAATATACATTGTACCTCTCTTTTGTTATATTTTCTATTTGTTGTCATAATCAAAAATCATTTATGTATGATGAAAAAAGCTGTTATTGTTGAAATTTAGAAAATTGTTACTCCAATTATTTAAATTACTTTTAATTTCAAATAATAATAAAATAAATTTCGTGCACTATGAATATTATAAAATAAAATGATGAATAGGCACATTAATTGTACGGTATTTAAGTAACCCCCAAAAAGAAATTCAAGCAATTCAAGTTAAGTGATTATGACAAGTTTGAAATAATATACCTCTAAATTAATTCTACAATTATATTTATATTTAACGTGCTGCGAAGAATCCAACACGAAATATCAAATATTCGGAAATAATAAAAATCGATTTTACATTGAAGGAATTGATTGAAAGTATTTACGATGATTAGGCACTTTTTACTCCGTTTGTTTAGTACTACATGTCCTTCAAGTGCTGGACTCTCCTTTTTAAACACTCTGTATAATATATTGCATATTGTATTACGATGATTATATTACAATTGGAGCAATCCATATTGTAATAATTATTTTTACAGAAATTAAACAAACAAATCTTTTAAATGAATTTCAAAGTATTATATTCAAATCTGAGAATTATTTCGTAACGTAACAAATTACAAAACTAAATTTCTTTCTATAATTTTCTATCTATTGACACAACGAAATTCGTTTGACCCATCCTAGCAACAGTGACCAATTTATCATGTACCTTTGTATTAACAGCGAAAGTTGTCTCGGCAGGTAAATGGTACGATGTAATTTCGCTACTAGTCAATAAGTGGTCAAAGAAGGAGGAAAGGTACCTGGAACTGAGAGTTCTTCTAGGACAGAGAAAACATATAACTAGTTGTAGATATGTAATTAATACCTGTAATCGTTGGTATTTGCTCTTTCCATGTTGGGATTTTGTAAGAAGCTTTGCAAAGACTTTCCCTCGTAAAGCTTCTGTTCGTTTCCTTTTCGATCGAAGCGTTGGATGTAGTTCTGTGAAGAAGGTGGCCTGGGAAGAACCATCGCTGAGAATGATCGGTGAACAAGTGCAAAAAGCACCGTTGCCGTGTAGTAATTTACTACCGCAAACATTCTGAAATGGGATTTTATGTTTTGTAAATTTGGAATTATTTCAAATTGCTAAATCATTCAAATTTGTAAAATTTATTTGAAATATTGTTCTTAAATCTAAACATTTTTAGTACCATTTTGTGTCTCGTAATATTGTAATTATTTCAAATTGTAAAATCATTGTATTTTATAAATTTTGAAGGTAGAAAAGTATCGTTTTTAATCGAGACCTTGTTTGGTACTGTTTTAAATTTGGTGAATTTTCAATTATTTCAATTAATAAAATTATTATGTTCTATAAATTTTTAATTATTTTAATTAGTATGATCATCCTATTTTGTAAATTTTGAATATAGAAAAATACCGTTTTTGAATTTAGTCTTTCTTGATATCAATTTACGTTTTGTAAATATGTACCTATTTTAATTTGTTAATTTTAGAAGATATAAAATATTTCATCGAAACGTAGACATTTTTTAATACGTATAATATAAGTAGTAAAAGTATATATAGTAATAGTTAATTATAATAGTAAAAGTATATGTTTCTGGATAGTTTTCTTGTTAAGTATATATTTTATTTTCCATATATTTGCATAAATTTTCATACCAAAATTGACTGCATAAATTTGTTAGAATTTAATGAAAATAAAAATAATCACAATATCCAACATGCCAGTGTAATAGTTGATATAAAGGTAAACATTCTTCAAATTATCATATTTCTTTCTTCCAGATTAATAGAAAGAAAATTATGAATCGTTTAATCATTATTGACTGAAATTCTTAAAAATCTCAAGTTTCTTATCGATATGAATATTGTCCGTTTTCACCAGGGGGGAAATATGAAACGAAAAACAGGAAAACGCTAGCTTTCCTGGTTAGTCGCATGAGACAGCATGTACGGAGCACGTTATAATAAACGCGCAGTGAAAGTTTTACCTGCTCGCAAGAGCAACCTTAAGGAACAAAATGATACAATTTCTCTTGTTTCACTTATGTAAACCGTACGTAAAAGTAATATACACGAATGTATGTATGTAGCACAGTTTTCATAATCGAACAAAAGAATTCAAAAATATATTTAGCAGAAGAGTCGGTTTAAGTGGATTCATATTGTAATTTTGGAGTTCAACAAAAAAAATGTGTTTCTTTATCGAAGCTTGTTTATTTATATCTCTTCGATAAAAGAAGTCGTCATAACGATAATATGTGAAAACTATTCGCACGTGGGCAGATGGAGAATTAGGTTCTGTAATATTCTTGCTGTATATAAGAAAAGGTTTACATTGTATTTAAACGTTCAAACGCTACAGAAATAAATTTTAAAAGTCATTATGCGCAGCAATAAAAATAAATTTCTTCTGTCATAACAAGTATTTGTACCGTGTGGATTAAGTATTATTATTTGTAGTACTTTTTGCAAACTCTCCGCAAAACGCTTCAGTAATTTAATTGTACGAATTTATAATAACAATACACAGAATAATGCATGTATATTTTTAATAACTTTTTTTTTTGGACAAATATCTCCTTTCTTTAGGTTTTTAAGTTACTGAACATTTGTAGCTTCCAATGTATTCAAAAATTTTTAATCTCAGTCTTTGATTTTCAAAATTATTTTTAGTCGTTCGATATAAAAGAACTGGATATAAGCGAATTTTCTATACAATTTCATGAAATTGGTTAAATTGATTTGATATTTTCTGTAATAAAAAGATAAGGAAAAATAAATACTGAAACTATTTAATCCTGTTTTCTGAAATAATAGTTAAGAAATTATGAAAATTTTTGTCAACCATTTGTATACTCACGTATTATAAATAGTATGATATAATAATATTTTTATAAATATAAATCACGTGAATTGACATATATATTAAATATTAAAATATTTTAAATATTCGCCTTGTTATAAAATAATCGAAAATCATGTAATTGTAATCGCAAAAACAAAAAATGAAATTACTAAAAATTAACATTTGTTTGTTTTGTTTAAGTTATTAGTGTTGAATAATGTAAAATATAGATTTGTAAAATCTATGTTTTACATCATGTTCCCGTAGGCTATGCGATAGTTGTGAATATGAAATTACATTCTCCCTTAGGTGCGATGATTCGTTCCAATAAACATCGAGTTCTTAGGTTTAATCGTGCAACAGCTGTGTAAGATAGTGGTGCAATTCTTTCAAATAGCCCACTTACCTCGAATCAAAGACAGAGTACAAGGTTGGGAATCTATTATTACTCAAACTTCTATCTTAACCTAAAGTTTATTGTGTTACAATATTCTTCTTCACCTATCTTTATTAAATATTAAATTAGTATACCATATGATGTCTGTATTGTAAGTTGTTTATAACGATAACTCGAGTATTAAAAATGCAATTTTAAATAACTGTTATTATTAAAATATATTCTTCATATATAGCTAATATTCTAATCTTTTAAAATATTTATCAAGTAATATTTTAAAAAGTTATATTTTTTAGAATGGCTTACTTCAAAATTGTATGCATAATACTTACTTCAAAATTATATACATAAACGAGATATGCAAAAGAATGTATGGTACCTCAATAGTTAAGAAAAAAATATTTTCTTTCATACATACCAAAAAGAATTTAAGTAAATAACATTCTTATATTTATAATTTACAATTATAATTGCTCATTTCGATAACTAATTCGTTACAAGTATTGTAATTACTCATTTAAACAATAATTAAACTAGTTAGCAATATTCACTTATAATATAAGATTATTTAGTAAATATTAGGTGATAATTTAGTTATTAAAATCAATATCATTAATTTTTGGAGGTTGAATTTATTTTAAGCCACTCCTATTTACATCAAACCCAACGGTAAATGAATAAAAATTACGAAAATGGAATGACGAAATTTTAAAATTTCGCCAGTTTTTCGAACCCGGTTATTATATACAGCTGACAGCTGATTAAATAACACCAATTAACGACCAACAAGTTCCCGTTTAATACGTCGGTTCGAGTACAAAATGATGGCGTGCCGAGGAAAATAGTTCTCAGTAATCTTCGTAATCATGCCTTACTGTTCGCTCTAGCAGACTAACGGAAAGGTCCTCCTTTCCAAAGAGATCTATGGCCCGACTTCTTAGTGGGTGTGGTTCTTTCGATGTAGGTTCGTGTTACAGTGGAAACAGGTTCTCTTAAAAAGTGCAAGTGCATTCGTTGCCCTGGTGAACGTACTCGGTTATACTCGGTGAACGTAAGAGTCCACGTGGAGTCAGTCTGTCAAATGACTCAGGTTTCTACCGGCAGTTATGCCCGCATTTGTCCGCTTTCAAGTTTCATTTTCGGTACACGGTACCTTTCGCACTTTTTACTTTCATTTTGACTCTTCATACTTCCAGCTCGTTATTACCGCATGTATTGAATAATATCGTAATTATTCGTTACTTTGGATACACCGATGATAATACTTACTCGTTTCAATTCTTTTAATCGATATTACAGTTACTTTAGCTCAGGATTTATTTTTAGATTTATTGGACGTTATAGGTTTTACGAATTTTCTTAAAAAATTAAGCATTTGGTTACTTTCTGTGCTTAAATTTATGCTTCTATGCGATAATGGAAATTTTCCAAGTGATATATTCACATAAAGTTTTACATTGATTCAATGATATATAATATAACATGTAGTATGTAGTATTGATATATACAAAAATGGAGCTGAAAATTTTCGAAAATACAGTAATTGAAATAATTGCTCTTTTCCCTGTTACGTAAAAATTCGTTGTTATATAACGTTATTAGGTATTAAATTTTTCGATAAAGATAGGTGATTCTCATTTAAGCAGGCATGTGCTATTGTCTCATCTTTGAAAAGAAACCTATTATCTTCTCGATATTGGAAAATGTAATTTAGCTTGCGTACTTTCTCAAGGTTAGAAAAATAGTAACGTAATTACTGAAACTGGAAATACAAAACAAAATTATCGCCGTTTATAAACGGTTTTGGTATGTACATTTGAGTAGTTTCAAATTTCCTGGTTGAAATATTGTTTATATTTACTTCTCTACATATTTATACTTATCGAATACAATATACAAATACAGTACTTGTTATGGACAATAGTTATTGTCATTGTGGCAAATAAATTTGTGATTGTAAAGAAAAACACCACAAGTCACAATTCCAAAAAATTTTACTTTTTTCATTAATTAGTTTGCAAAGTTTTTTTTTTATTTACATTATTACATTACATTATTTACTTTATTAAAAATTTTTCGTTATTTACATATTTACTTTGAGTCGTCGTTAAAAGAATTCCAAAAGTTGATATTTATTAAAATATCGAATTAAAAATAGGATAACAATGTGTGCAATATTGAAAAGAAATAATTCTACGTGTTAATTTATGATTTCTTATTTATTAATTTTATTTTTAATTTTATTATTAATAAAGAATATCGTTGACTTCGTAGCAGAAAATGTTTGAACTGCCATTTTCTCGTAACGAAAAAATCGTCGAATGCAAAGGGTTAAAATAACGATTCAACGATCATCCCTAAAATGTTATTATTGAGGGAACAAAAGAAAAACACACGAAATATTGATTGTTCATCTTTGTATTTATTAATAAATTAAGAATTAAATTCTGGAGACGCAAAATAAAAAATGGTTCTATCTTTATATTTATTCATGAAATAATAAAATGTTACTTCGTAATTAGTAGACGATTTGCAACTATAGCGTATCTGACGTAACTAAACAAACTGCATCTTTGAATGCTTAATTAAGGAAAAAATAGGATTAAAAAAGGAAACACGCTATCGAATGTCTTGATATGTAAAAAATCATATTTTCTCACCCTGTTATTTACCTTTTGAGAGACTTAACCATGTATTTTTCTATTACCGAGAAGATTATATTAAACGCATTCAAGTGACTTCGTGCCAAAAGAATAACCAAGCTAACAATAAACCCAAATTAGGTGCATTCCACTGGGAAAGTATCGATGTGCTAATTAAACTAAACAAAATGTTAAAGAATTAAATTGAAAATTTAAATGGAATAAAAAACGAAATAAATTTTGTTATAAACGTGCAAAATTGTTCCATGTTCCACGCGAAAAAAGAGAATAATAAAGTGTCTGACATGAAAAAATGTGCAATGTAGGATCATACGTAAATACCTCGTAAGAATTGCTTATACGTTAAATTCGTAAAGAATTTAACATATCTGAAATTTTTGAAATTTTTACAATACTAGTTTTACGGCGAGAATACGTTAGTATAATAACTTTTCTAGTATAATAACTTTAATCGTTATAGCTAAAAGTATAAAATTCTATTTTTAAGAAAGTTGCACGTGTTCTTCTTGATGCGCGGATGCATGAACTGCATAAGTTTAATTTTATGATATGTTTAATTCTGTGCCATATTACGAATTGCACGATACACCCTGTATATGAGTAGTAGTTAAATCTCTCATCTCTCAATCTGTTGACAAAACGAAAAAGATATTTGTTTTTATTTCCTATTTTTCGATAACATTTCCGTGAACGTTTCAGAGGAATAACTTTTTATCTATAGAGCTTGCGAAATAGAGTGTGACAATACTTCCTCCTGAAAAGGAATGCAAGGAATCAATATTTGCAGTGTAAACTCTTTCTCACAGAAGTATTTGTTAGAGTATTTTTGGTACACAGTGAAGAAACTATTTTGTACGAAGAAAATAGATGGACATGATCATTAGCACTTTATATAATTAATTATAATACGACTCATGTGGGTGAAAATAAAGATAAATATATGCTAGAAAACGTATATAAATATGCTTCAATAAATAATTAGATGCCAGACATTTGGGCACAAAATATATTTATATTCACGTAAAATGCGTCTTATTTGGAAACATAAATATCTCGAAAAATATTTGATTATGTGGGGTTAAAAGAGACATAACGCAATGATATTTATTTGATTCTATGATAATTTTGAAAGGTATACAAAAATCATATTTGAATTTTTAAATAGGAACTTTGATTTTTTATCACTGATTTTTATAACTGATACAGAATCGTTTTCAAAAGAACTGTTAGTCGTGTTTTTTTACCCATTCTACTTACGCAGATGTAAACTTTGACCTACCACTATTTTTTCTACTATAATTAACTCTTTGCACTCGAGAGGTGATCTTTAGTCACCATTTCATAAAATTTGAAAGATCGATATTAATTAATATATCAAATTTAATGTAATGTAACAGTGTGCGAGGTATCGAAATCGAATAATTCTACAATTCTTTATTTACTGCCGAAAAAAGTATCGTCAGCTTTTTAGTAGAGAATCGTTGATTTTCCACTCTTCCCTAGCCAAAAAGTCGTCGAATGCAAAGGGTTAATACAAATTCCAAGACAATGTAACTTACCCGTGATATTTCTCAGGTAACCCTAATAGTAACATGTCAACTTCTAAATTTTGCATTTCCGTAATGGCTTATATAGGAAATGTAAGTAGTATTTTATAAGTATTTCGATGTCAAATATAGGCCTATGTAATAGAAAGTATGGTTTTTAAAGTTGTCTTATATTCTTCGCAGTGAAAGAGTTAACAATCAAGTTTTGCACATATGTTCTTAAAAAGGTTAGTTTTGATAAATTGAAAAAATTGAAATCTTTTTCTTACTCACTCGTTAACCTCGTATAAAAATAAAATATTAGGAATAAGCAGTTAACCGATTTATTTTATTACGTAAAAAATTAAGAAAATTATACATATTTTAAAATAAATTCTTTAGCATATAATTTTGTGATTGCGTGTCACGGAAATAGAACTTTCCAATCTGATAAAATAGAAAATTTATAACCGAATTGATCTAAAATTTTCCAATAAATTTTTAATATAGACAACATATAATAAGAATAACTGTACTTCTCGATGGTGAAAGAAAACTGTTTGATCGGAATGTTTCCGATTTCTAGGAAGACATCTAATACGAATATAATATGAGTGTCTTTTCGTAAGTTAATATTCAAAGTCAATTTTCTCGACAACGAAGCTTCGAATGAAAAAATTTTATTCTTTATTTTCGTTGTGTTCTTTCATGTAGAATCATTTCCTTCTCGATTGTACCACCGATACTCATGTATCGATGGTGTATCCATATAAGCCATGGCTAAGTAATTAAGTCGCGCACTCGGTGAACATTCAAAGTCGATTTTCTCTAAAACGAAGCTTCGAATAAAAATATTTTATTCCCTTTTTTCAATTCGTTTCTGCATATAGAATCACTCCCTTCCCAGTTGTACTACCGTTGCTAGGACACCCTGTATATAAATATTCTCTTTTTCCCTTTTGCGAAGAAAATTTGTCGTGGACACGAGTGCATACATATATAAGTGCATACAATAAATAAATAAATAAGAAATTCATTGACTTTTTTGTACTTTTTTGTAAAGAATATGAAGGAGCATCAGCTGATGTATTAAAAAATATATGACTCCATTTAAAAAAATATTAATGATCTGCATATGTCCTTTACACCTTCATCTACAAAGAAACTAGTACCATTACAATATGCCTCTCTCAAAACCATTCAACTTCATTCGAAACATTTTTCGCTATGCGTAATAACAATAACGTCTATCTAGATAGTAATATGTAGTGACCCATCCTGTGTACACTTATAATTTGAATACACATTGTTACTTATTAGGACAAGAACAAAACAGTTGCCAAAGTTTTCACATCCTCCATAATTCTGTTACACCGTTTAAGAAAATTATTCAAGCTTGTTCTAACTTATAACAGAAAATAATAAATACGAGACAAAGAAAACGTGAATACATACAAAAAATATTATTTCGTAAAAATAAATTTAAAATAGCTTCTAAATTACTTATTTTCAAACACGATTGCCTGAATATTTCGTATTTACAAAAAATTCCATGATCGTAAATTTGCGCATAAAACATCCATATATAGGATGTTACCCAACATCGATAATTAAAACAATCCGTTACGCAATTAAAACTTCATAAATGTTTTCTTGATAGAAGTTACATAAAAAACAGTGTATGGTAATGATACTTTTATTTCATTGGAAAAGATTAATTTTTTCTTTTACCTTTGGTTAACCATTTTTCGTGTTCTTTTTCCTTTTTCTGTTAAGACGTTCTGTTTGTTTATTCGTGCACGATAGTCACTACGAAAATAAATTTAACGAAATACAACATTCTATTTCTAGGGATCGCGGAAGGTTATACGAATGTAGGTAGTCAGTGCCTACAGGAGGTCATCGCCTGGATGACAGTATCCTTTGGGCGGGTATGAATGTAGAGTGTAAGAGACCGAGCAAACGAGATCAAGCGGATGTTTAAGTTTATGTATCTCGTTTCAGAAGTACAGCGTGCAAGAGTGTTCTAAGAATGCATGGGTGAAATTTGGGCGACTGATAGTGTGGTGTGTGCGTGTGCGTATCTTTAAGGCTACCATGTGAAAAGTGCGTGAGGTCAGTGTCAATTGAAAGCCAGTAAGTTTGTGTTTAGTTCAGAGTATTTTGAGAAACACTGTAGCGTACAGAGCATAGTTACAAGAATAAACTATTTTTATATTTTAATCACACCTATTCTGTTGCCTGCCAAACATTGTTACATAAGTATATTTTCTTTATAATCTCTGATACCAATTGATATTACAAATATTATCCAATTATACTACTTTCCTTTCCTTGATATAATTATAATGATTTTTTCCCTTGAATAATGAATAATGAATCATAAATATATGATTCATTCATTTTATTAGTCCATTAGCTCACCAGTAAAACATTCGATTTTAAGCAACTTAAGTGCCAAGAAAAGTACCCAAATTTTCGATTTATAGAGATTTCCTTTTTTCTAAATTTTTGAATAAAAGAGTTTTAACAAATGGGAACTCGACATATAGAGGCTTTGTGCAAAACTTACTATTTTTTCACTAACAGCTCAAAGAAAGAAAAATTCAATTTCGTTAAGATGAACTGTTTATTATACACTTATTCATATACAATCTGTATATGAATCGATATTGGATTAGTGCTTATTGATTATTATTCGATCAATTATTCAATTTCGTTAAGATGAACTGTTTATTATACACTTATTCATATACAATCTGTATATGAATCCATATTGGATTAGTGCTTATTGATTATTATTCGATCAATTTTAACCCTTTGCACTCGACGATTTTTTAGCTAAAGAAGAGCAGGAATTCAAAGATTTTCTGCTATAAAGCTGATGATATTTTTTGGAGCAGTAAATAAGAATTCGTATAATAATTAATACATAGAATTATTTGATTTCCATACCTCACACACCGTTGCATTGTCTTAAATTTGACATATTAATTAGTATCGGTCTTTGAAATTTTATCAAATGGTGACTGAAGAGCACCTCTCCAGTGCAAAGGGTTAATTTTGTGTAATTTTACAATATGTCACTACATAATTGTTCAATTGTAATACCCATAGGGATTAGGTTTTCAACCATGACCAATGTATTGTAAGAAATACATTTTCATGGATATTTCTCGGTATTCTTCTATAAAAGTTCATAGGACCGTAACTGCTTCTCTGGCCTGATTAGTCGATATCAATGGATCGATTACAAAAGGTTCTTCGTATTCTGATTTTCAGTCAACAGTGATCCAACGAAAAGTAATATACTTACTCGTTATATTGTACGAAACCTTCAAAAGCCATATTTTTGGTGTTACAATGTGACAGAACTCGATTCTATATTGCCGTTTCTGATGGACTTCGATTATTCCTGAAAATTTTCTTCCATTTGCAAGAAAATTCCACATGCCTTAATTATACATATTTTTTTGTTTATTTTCATTATCTCATTTATTGTCATCTATGTATGCTATGTTTTGGTATACATTACAGGTTGGCAATTCTAACGTTAAAGCATTTTACAATAATTGTTTGCTGCGTTATCTTCGTATATAATTTATCTGCTACTTTCATTGCTTCTAATATAAGCTATCGCAGGTCAAAGTAATTAATTAAAAAATTTCTCACGTTAATTTCTTACGACTTTTGTTACGTGGGGTCAATCGATTTGACAAATAAATGATTCCTTTTGAGTAATAGATGTCATTTTATTTTCATCTACATTGATTGTGGTGTTCCTTACAATTCCCTTTTCATATAGCGCTTTGAAATTTTGAATAATTCCTTGTTGCAATTTCGAAGTAGTATGTAGTAGTTGTTCCGTCCCGGAGAGCGTGTTTATAACATAATTTTATTCTATGACTTACACTTTTGTCAGACCTAAGGGTTTATTTTATATTTTATACTGCGACTGCAATTCCGGAGGTTCGATGTGCCTCAACGCCGTTCTAGCGGATTAAGCTTATAAAGGTAAAGCAAAATTAGGAATTTTACTAGTACCAGACGCGACAGATGGGACCCACTTGTGACAGACCCAACAAGCGACGGACGGACGGCACTTATAAATCACGTCATTGACCATCAGAAATCGGCTCCTTGACAGTTTCCTACTCCTTAGCCAAAGGTCCTTGTGTCACACCCTCTGTCCAATTAAAACTCTTTACCTTTCCACCACCAACATCTATTTTACCCAATCAGAACTAAATTAGAGGAAACACCAGACCGAACACGACGAGACAGGACATAGAGAAAAATCGAGAAGTCAGTTCGTCTTCGGCACCGATCCTTAAAACATCTTAATTGCACATACAAACGCGTGTTTGAAACGGTACTCCGTTAACGTCTACATTATAACTATTCTACACTTTTCTGTAAATAAACACTCTCTTTTGACCACACACATTCTGGATCCTTATTATTACAACTAGTCACGCAATATTAATTTCACGCGTGATAAGCGTTCTTGGAAATCGAAGAGATTCGATACCATAGGACGCTATAGTAGTAGAAGAAGAAAGGAAGGAAACTATATCGAATGATCGGTTAATGATAGGTTGTGATGCATAATTACATCGAATTGTAATTTCAGCGGTGATGAAATTTTGAATTACGGAAGTTGATGTCAACTTGCAAACAATGGCTTCTTTGAATTCGAGTTGTAGGGATGAAACAATGCACCTAAGCATGTGACAGATTAATGGTAGAATTATCGACCAGTAATATGTACTTTAATATAACGTGCAATATCGATGTTAATTAAGGTAAAAATAAAAATAACATATATAATTATGATCTTATTTAAATAAAAATAAATATTTATATTAACTTTGGTGAAAGTAGCTGTATATTTTCAGCAACTGCGAATATAAAGTATCTGAAACAAGTTCATTTCAACTACCTTGATAATTTCCAGCAAATCTCTGGTGAAGATTTTCCACAACGCATTTTTACGAAGTTTTTACAAAGTTTTTGAGCTATACGAGTTTGAATAACATAGGTTCGAGTATACTTTCGAAATTTTATTACGTATCTGATCTGACTAATCTAAATAATTTCACGAGTTATGAACATAAATGGAAACTTTCAGATTTTCACCGATTACCAATCATTGAATAATGACTCATTATATGATACAATAGGTAGCAAATGAAAACAAATCATTTAAACATAAAATCATAATAATCTGTTGTATTTGCATAATAATTTATTTTATTGATACATGGTATCTAAGTAAATATAAGATTTGCTTTTCTTTGCGATTATTTAATTTGAATTTAATATTATAATATTTGATTTTATATCATATCAAATTTTTACCTATTTATATAACATATTTAAATAAATATAACAATAATATAAATTATGATATTATAATATTAAATACTATAATATTTAAATTTATTTTGAAATTAATAATAACACAGAAATCACATCGTGGACCGTATGAAAAACCATTTCCACAGGCTGTCGATTCTAATTTCATTATTTGTGTAGACAAAGTCAAATATTGGTCGAACTTTATTTTGCGTTAAGAATTCGTTACCTTTTCTTAACTTTGCCTTTTTAGTAATTGTCACGTCATAAATGTTCAACCAAATGCTAAGTACCTAGTAATACATAATCCCGTGAATTTGATTAAAGTCATTATATAAATTAAATTAACTTTAGTTTAATGTATAAATGAAAAGATAATTTATAAAAGATTCTTTAACTTATGTTAGGTTTGAGCCTATCAGCATTAGGGGTGACAAAGATAATTGTGGTGAAATGGTGTTGGGTATTTAAGATTCTATTTGATTCCAAGATTATTATATCTATAGTACGATGAAAGGAAAATGAGCGATAATAAATAGCGACAATAAAATGTAAAGCAACGAGACAGCAAGTGAGATGATACAATCTTATAAACACACTGACAATGAGCCTCGAATTAATATTTCCAGCTTGAAAATAAGCTAACAAGCCTGACGTTTATTTTCACATTTTTAGTAATAAATTTGTAGTATAGATAAAATTTTCGGAATATACTACATCGATGCATTTGTTGTTTTATATTAGTAGTTAATGCTGATTTTATAGCTACGTCAGTGCTTTGTAGATGCTCAGACTCATTCAGCTTCGATTTATTTAATTCGATTCTATGTGATCCTATGTACAATTTTGACAATTTTCGACTAATAATAAAATTTCATGTATTCTCCATATAATTGTATTATGAAAACTGGTACTATTAAAATATGACCAATCATTTATTTCCACTGGCCATCTTCTTATCCCTGCATAACATTCATAGATTGGGATAATAACATTTGTTTCTTTTGTAATGTTACCTATTTTTCTTGAGTATCTCTTCAAATGAAAGAAGAAAGGAGTAGTAACTTTTCTTACTGGCAAAAGAGGCACGAAAACACGTGGAGAAACATTTAGAAACAACTGACACCTTTTTCATGATACATGGATCACCGATTAAAAAGTTCCTTGCTTTTATTTTAGCGGAGACTCAGCTTATTGTTAGAAACAAGCTAAATTGTCATAATCTAATTGTGCACAGTCCTCCTGACCGTGATTTTGCGTTTATCTAAAGTCTTTTAGAGTTGTTTATATCATTAAATACAAATTTAGTGTCAATTTTTTTAGATAAATGCTGTAAATTCATCTAAGTTCCAAATAGCTACGATATTTCTTTTAATATCGATTATATAATAATCTCGTTGAAATGCAATAAATTCGATTGATATTCGTTGGAGTAGTGAGAGATTTTTTATAGTAACATAGTCCAATTGAAGTCTGATTTATAGAAATAATTGGTTCTCATTTATTCTTTTCACATTCCTAGTTCCTTGTTTTGTGGTTTGATCTTATTGATCTTGCTCTTTAATTTTACGTTTTAACGATCACATTCTGAATAAAAATGTTATAAAATACTTCCCATTACTTCAACAATTGAAATATTATTAATATCGTGCAATTATATCGTCCCTTCATATCGAATAACTTTTCTATGAAAATTACTAGTGTAGCAGTATATTAAATCTCTTGACAAATATTCTTTCTACAATTAAACGAGCCACTGTATATATATGTAATGAGAAATGAAGAAATACGAAATTGCGTTAGAGGCTTCATTTTTGAGAAGAATGCATTTAAATTACGGATTTCAGAACGTGACGCTACTGTAGCCGCTTTTGCATAAGACAGAATGTCTTATTTTAAGCCATAAAATCTCCCTGACCCCATTTGTGCCATGATTTACGGTCCAACCTGTATATGATTCGATGTAGAGTGACGGTGGATGTGAAAATTGGTATAAACGCGAGTATATGTAATATACATGAAAACCATTTGTTCATTAGTGTACGGTGATGAATGAGATTCCACTTTGATTAAAGTGGAAATAATTTTATAATTGTATTTTAAAGGATACTGCTTTTTCAACCTTATGTCCAATTCAGTTACAATAACTGCTTTCTTATCGTTATTAATTGAACAATTTGGGATTATCTTATTGTTATTAATCGAAAAATACAAAGAACCATTATGAATGTGACTAAATATGTACATAAGTTTGCGCAGATGAAAAATAGAAATAAAATGACAACGTGTGGCAACAATCTTCTGAATGGAGATTCAAAATGAACTACTATCGATAATAAAAATAAAGCGATCCTTCAACCTAATTTAAAAATATCTAATATTTTCAAAAAAGGATATAATTACTAAAGTCACGTATATATTGGATAAAAATCGAAAAATACTATGTCTATAGTGAAACCTCCATATTTGCAAAGGTTCTAAGCCTTTCCATAAATATAAACACTACATAAATATCCATAACGAAGTTTCACGTATAGAATACAATAAATTAACTAATAATTTACCAATTTTTATATTCTATCTCATTTTAATTTATGTGCCATATTCTCGCCATAGTTTATTGAAGCATCCATTTATGTCTGAATCTCACTGTACCGTATATTATTAATACAATTTCTCATGTCAATGAATTTTATAATTTGATTGATTTCTTTACTTCTTAGTTTATTGTCAGGTCGCATTTTCTTCAAATTGTGTCCTGTCATGTAATGAAATTATTGATTTTGTTAAGCTTTCCTTTACTTCTTTTTAATTATTTTTATTTATATTATATTTGTTACATTTGCCATAATTTCTATAAATATAATGGACTAAAATAAAAATGTAAAAAATATACGTCATATTAAAATATAACAAATATTATGTGAATAATATATATCATATATTATTAATTAAATATAAGTCTCTTGAAAATATTGTATTTATTACATTTTAATCATTGGAAGCATCATCTGTATATATAGTTCGATTGACCTGATTCATCGATCGATGAGAATGCAGATGATCGACATTGTGTAACAGCAAAAATTTCTCCGGCAGGAATCTTTTATAAAAATATTGTGATTGGAAACTGTTATTTCCTTCGTTTTAACTGGTTACAATGGTATTGCGAAGGTCTGATGCCTCTGTAATCATTCGTGTTACTTTAGTGCCTCGTTCCATGAAATAAGGGCATAACAATCGGATAGATAGAGGCTACTTCTTTTGAAGCCTATAATGAGAGAGAATCATATTCGATCGAAAATGCTGATACGTAAAACTGAGGTTACAGAAACCGCGGATGCGGAGGATTCACTGTATTGCATTGGATACTCGGTCTCCCAATGCAGATCCAATCGAAAATGCGTATTCTTGATCTGGAGGAAAAATCTTTCAACGAAATGTATGTATTTTATTGCTGAAAACATCGATATATCGAAATGTATAGTTATAGCTACTTGTATCCATTTTATAAAGTGGATCGAAAAATTGATTAAAAATATAATTTTTATATTTAGAAACTTTATCAATGAGATTGTCCTTTTATTATTTATCGTATATCATTAGGTAAGTGAATAACAATTCAAACATATTTTTCATGTATATGCATTATTCATGTATAGCTTTCTCACAGAAATTAATTTTCATTTAAATAAAGCAACTGTACTCTTCGCACCTATTTATACGTAGGAATCTTTAAATTTTGTAGGAAAAATAAATTATCTTTTAAAAATTTTAATAATTATGTTTCACATGAATTTGTAAGCAATTTTTGTACATACTAAATTATTTGTTATAATATTTCATATAATTGGAAAGTTCATAACATTGGTTTACAAAAATAATCTTACTTTAGTTGTATCTTCTGTGAGAATTATTTTGATTTGGTAACATCTGTTGGAACATCAAAAATATACATCGAGTGGCGTCGAAACGCACCGCAAGATCAAAATAGAATTAATTATTACAGTTCACAGTGTATTTGAAAGGAAAATAGAAATAAAAATTTAACAGATTATACTGATACAATATACTGATACAGATTATATGATATAAGCCATAATGAAAATAACCTGTTTCTTAAAACTGAAGTCATTGATTTCAATTTTATAATTTCATGTGGAAACTACAAACTAATTATTTGTGAAATCCATGGACACATAGATAAGCATATAACATAAATAAAAAAAATTGTATTATGATAAAATCTTATTATAACATATTAAAAATAATATTGCAGAGTCTATACAGAAATTACAAAATTTGAAGGATCACACGAAAGTATTAATGAAAAATAGAATTTCAAAAGTTATTCTGATTTAAAATTTATTAATTACGAATAAACTGAAGGAATTATAGTAAAAGTTATTGTAAAATCACAAACATTTAAGCCCTGAACTGTCATTAATGTCGAGTATCATCCAATCGATTTTCATAAAATTTAATCCTGGCTTTTTTAAATTACTTTTTTTATTACATAAAATATTCACAATTAAAAAATAAGCGACTCAACAATTTAAAAAATTATAAAAATAGTGCTAATCCTCAAACTGTCCATTGACGAATAGCAATGATTAATCTTTTATATTCAATTACAAGTTCAACAAAAGTTGCTATTACAATAGAAATACTCTACTGTACAGATTATGATTGCTAACACATTTCAGCTGACCTAAGTTTTCCTAAAGACATGTAATATCCTGATCTATTAAGCGGCATTGTTCCTCCATGACTACATCGATGATCCAGTACGTATCCTTAACATACATTTTCCTATTATTTCCCTTTTATACCACATTGTATTCTCGAGTTGTTTGAATACAGACCAATGTCACTTTTTATTTCCAAGAATCACATAAGGCATTGCCAATTGTTTCTGATAGATAATACAGAATGCATGTGTGACGTTCACGTCCTCGAATGTGCTAAAACGCTTCGCGCCATCCTCTCTTGTTAAACAGCTCTTGTCAAGATGGGTTAAACCACAACTGTAGTTATATGTAGCTACATTATTGCTTTGCGGCTAGCTTTTTTATATTTCTGTTCCTTCTTAGTAAAGTAAGGGTCATTTCCTTGTTCCCAGCATGACATCCTTCAACGCTTCAGGAATCTAGGGTCTCCTTTTAAACTTACGTAGATTAACTTAATTCTTCGTATATTAACCCTTTGCACTCGACGATTTTTTGGTTAGAGAAGAGTAGAAAATCAAAGATTCTCTACTAAAGAAACTGACGATACTTTTTTGAGCAGTAAATAAAGAATTGTATAATAATAGAATTGTAGAATTATTTGACTTCGATACCTCGCACACTGTTACATTACATTTGATATATAAATTAATATCGATCTTCCAAATTTTGTGAAATGGTGACTGAAGGTCACCTGTCGAGTGCAAAGGGTTAAATATCATAGATACCATTCAAGTAGAATTCAAATTCGTATTTAATATTAAACGACTGTTCTAAACTTTTGTTTAAAAATTTTATATTCAACGTTGCCACTTTTATCATTCGACTTGAGAATTTTTTTCACAATGTACAGTGCGGAACAAAATGAGAGCACACCCTATAATTTCAAACGTATCTTAAGTAACTTCAAAAATTTTGGCGAGAAAAAATTATATGGTTATAAATCAGATTTAATTTTACAAAGGAAAATTAGTACTATACGATGCAGTTTATAAAAATGTTGGGAAAAAATTACTCTATTCGGTTTATTTTTGTAAATGTAACTACCAATTGTGTTTGTATATTTATTTTCTGACACAATAGACAATTTTTGTGATCAGATTCGCATTCATCGCATAAAAAATATGTAAGGAATCTTTCTATTCTCGAAAAATAAAATCTCGTCGATCTGGTTTTTCGTACTTAGACTATGATCTCGTTTCACCCATTTTCACATAAGAAGATGAAATACTTGCAAAAAACTGGGAGCTCCAAAGTAGTCTCTTTTCATGTTATTAAGAAAGGAATACATTATACGACTACGTGTGTGATATTTGTATACGTTGTACTAGTTCCAAAAAACACAAAAAATTATAGGACATGTTATTTTGT
Organism: Eufriesea mexicana; assembly: GCF_001483705.2. Taxonomy (NCBI): domain Eukaryota; kingdom Metazoa; phylum Arthropoda; class Insecta; order Hymenoptera; family Apidae; genus Eufriesea; species Eufriesea mexicana. The sequence continues at coordinate 625,647 of NW_016908752.1, read as the reverse complement.
TTCGGACTGTACATATAAATTTTTCGATGTGTATTTCTTTCTTTATTCCATTTCTTTGGAGATTCATTTACGTGTTGGTGATTAGAAAAGTGGCCTGATTTATACATGTTGCAAACTTGATTTAACAGATAAATTTTTCGCTATTTTGCAATTACATTGTAAATGATCGTAGTGCAAATAGATGAAATATAGAATAAGTAATAAATTAATTTCTTTCAGACTTTTTACTCAGTCCACTTCTATAATTGCCTGCACGTATAGCCTACTTCATCGATCACAATCGATCATTTGGTCATGGTACTTTCAATATTAACAATGGTTATTGCTCTATGATTTGATAGTTTCTCTTTTGCATTATGGGCGTCGTCACGTGGACCATCCAGTTCTTGTCACAAGTGCAGGCTTATTGCCTAATCACTTGTACCAGATTCCTAACTTGCATTCTCTTCATTCAAGTATATCCTAGTTGTATTCGCGAATGGAATCCTGTATCCAAACCACCTGTCACATCTTAGGATAAGTTTCCATGAAATTGAAGTTTTTCTCTCAGAAAAATGACTTGTTCCTTTTTCTTGATTTCAAATCGAAGGTTTTCGATTTATCGTTCGATTTACGGAATAGTCTGCATTAATTGTATCCATTAATGTTTAATTTTCACTGTCTGCTTTTTCGCTTCGATTCGTGACTAAAATTGAGAACTGCTTCAACGAGACCTATATTTTATGTAGATATATTTGAAGAATTGGTAAAAACCTTGACAAAACGAATAGAAGTTGTATATGACCACGCAGTCAGATATAGGTTAGACATACGCATATGCACGTCAGATTCATTGATATTCCAAAAAAATCACTGGAGCTACTCACTTCCTTTGTCATCTGATTCGATGAAATTAACATTTTCTTTTAAATGTCGCTGGTTATATTTTGACCTTCTGCCACTCGAAAAAGTTGATTACTTTTACGCATATCTAGGACTATAGTTAAGTATATCTATTTTATGCGTGTCTGCATCGTTACTCTGTTTTATTTCAAATTTATTTAAATACTTATTATGCGTCGCTGATGTTTTATTTTCGATTCATTTTAATTTTAGCGCTATCCATAACAATTTACGCCATAATGGTAAAAAATATCAACCATAGGTGAAAAAATATTTTTTTTTATAACTCTTCAAGTTAATTGCTTAATAAAATTATATATCCCACTTATAAAATGGAACGAAACTGTGAACATCATATTTTGAGACTTTAAATATATTATTCACTTTATTTCTGTAATATTATATTACGATACATTATCACTATAATCTTCTAGCCTTTTACACGCATGACTCTACTAATACTGTTGATAACAGAGTATAAAAATATCATGTGCAAATACCTGTTCGGATATTTGGGTTTGTGAATATTAGCATGCCTTAATAGGAAAACAGTAATTGAGCGACATAACAACTGAATTAATCACACTCAATGACTTTTCAAAATTGATTTCCTCAAAAATGAAATTTTATTAGATAGAATCTCAAAACAAAACAAAAAAATTGGGAAAACATTTGTTTCTGTCTAAATACTAATTGCAACATCAATTATATTTTATTGTAAAACATATAAAATTTATATTTTATTGCATATGTTAATTTGAACAAAAATTAATCTCTTTATTAATAATTTCAGTATAATACAATTATCATATTGCAATTCTTAAAATACACTATAGGTATACAAAATATGATACGAAGTTAAAAAAATTTGCCAAAAATGTTTTCCGACACGATTTTTATCGATTTTTATTATTTAGTTTCAATTAGATAATGATGTTAACATATTGTGTTCACTATAATTAAAAATGATGCAACAAATACGTATCTTAAAAAATGTGAAGAGTTTTTTATTGAAATTAATTAAAATAAATAATTTAATCGATAATATTAATTACAACTATCAATTAAATCCATTTCCCTGATAGATCGTTCAATGACATCTATTAGGAAGTATCTCGATTCACTAAAAATTAAGAATCGAATTTTAATTTTCTCTCATCCATTAATTTAATATATAAAACCCATTTTACCGATTACTTATCATTTAGTTTCCGGTTAAAATAATTACATTTGAATTCTTGAACGACATGCAAATCTTGCTGCCCACTCGTAAGACGTATATCATTCAGTTGTACGTAATTGTGAATAAAATACGATGGAATAGCATCCATATCGGATAACGATTAACGACAAGACCGATATGATTATTCGATGGAAGTGCCGTATGCGTACCTGATGTAGGAGATCGAAATAGGTTAATGCGAACACGATCTTTCCGGATCAGTCAATCTCGTGGGTGTAGCTGCGGTCGTTTGCAGCTATGTAAAAACTGGTGCAGGTTACTCCAATGAGAAATAATCGACATCAACATCCAGCGTTGCCTCGTTCTAACAGATCAAAATTGTGCGAAACTTCGAAGCAATGATAGATCACTTACGACGACTAAACGTCACTCGATCGCGCATTTTTTACAATTCTGTATTCAGGAAATAATTCCCCGGTCATGATTCGCACGCGAATCCCGCCGATCGATTCACGAAACGATCTTGGAGGATTGAGTACGCGTTGCACAGATGATGGCTCTGTTTGCACTGCGGCCAAGGATCGAGTGAAGGTAATGAAATAGCTAAGTGAAACGTCGTCTCTCTCTCTTCCTCTCCCTCCCTCCCCACCTTCTTTGTAATTCTATCCTTTACTTTCTCCTTTCCTCCTTCTTTCTTTTTATGTATGCCTTCTTTAACTTCGTCCACGGTGTCCACTGTAACTGTTGCAATTACCATCGCGCTCTACCTTCCGTGTTCTACCGTGAAGTTTGGATAGACATGTCTGTGTATATGGATGTATGCGACCTAACCTAAACCGTTGGCCGTTTGTTACGAAGTAATTTCAGCGTGTGATTTTTCTGCTGTTACATGCTTATCGTAGATATTGTATCGATTTTCGAGTAGCTGAGAATTATTTTATTGTTAAACTTTTTTGATATTTATGTACAGGCGGATATTCGTCTTGAAAATATGGCCATTTTTTGTTTAATGACCAGTTTCGTACTCGTTATGGGCAAGAAAATTTGCTTTTGGCATTTAAAATATAATTTAGATGAAACGAGAAACGTATTCGTAGTTTTAATACATTCCAGAATAATAATATTCGATTAATTAATATAAATATATATGCCAATAATTATGAATTGGTTTAAGTGAACAACCCGAAAGAAATGTTACCATTTATTTTGTATTACATTTATTTATGTTATAATAATAAAAAAAAAAACATTCTTGGCTAAATAGCGAGAAGTTGAATCATTAAATCGAGTTGGTAGCTTTATTTAATTAATTTTCCAATTTGTAGTATATTTCCGGCGCGAAACTTTCAAAATTCTGTAAATAATAGCAACATATCTTTAACCTACAAAAATATAAATTTTTTAAAGAAATAATTGGAAATATTTGTGTTGTATTGTTTATTTTGTTATAATTAATTAATTTTCCAATTTGTAGTATATTTCAAGCCCGAAACTTTCAAAATTCTCTAAATAATAGTAACAAATTTTTAAACTATAAAAATATAAATTTTTTAAAGAAATAACTGGAAATATTTGTGTTGTATTGTTTATTTTGTTATAATTTATTCCAATTTCGCTGTACGGCGCACTTACTCTGGTTTTGCCGAGTATACTTGTCATTACTGACAAATGATTAAAAAATATTAGAATAATAAGCTGCAAATTTTCAAAATTAAATAAACGCTAAAAAGTAAATGGAGGTTAACTGTCATGTAGTGTACAAAATGTAGAAAGAGGTGCTGACATGTCTCGTTGAACGAAGTATAGAAATCACGCTTTGTTTTCAATAATTTTGCAGATTGGACTATACGTTGGAAAGTTTAATACACAGTAATTTGAGTGCGATATTTTTTTGGTATTACATATGTTCATTATATACAGAATATTCCCGAATAACGTATAAAAGCGGGTGAGAGGTGATTCTTTGTGAAAAAATTAAAAAAAATAATAAAATTTTTTCGATTTCGACTTCGTTTTCGAGATAATCAAATTTCAAAATTTACTTCATGTCATCCGCACTCACAACTTAAGATACGAATTACAGGACATCACGAGTTACTACATTCAGGAAAGAATCGAAAATGTATTTTGTTAATTTCATCATTTATTATCAATTACAGAATTGTTAAAATTGGTTGCCTCACTCTCGTATATATACCTGTGCCTGTCTAATTACAAATGCATGAACTCTAGACAACGTATTTTAATCTTTTAAACTTTCAAATGCGTGCTTAATACGTTCTATTAATTAATCCCGACACTGGATGTCTGCATTATAAACTTTTTCTTTGATATAACCCCAGAAATAAAAATCAAGGAGTGTAAGCTCAGACTATCTTGAAGATCAGACCATTTTTCTTCATGACCAATCCGACATTGATAAGTCTCGTTCAAAAAGTTTCCTACTGTTTGAATGTATTATGGTGGAGCATACCAAAAGTCGTGAAATGTTGGTTATACAGACTATAGGCACTATACATCGGTGATCGAAACTGTGTTAGTCATAAATGTGGCTAACACGAAGCGAATTTTCAAACTTTATTATCGGAAAAACGAAACCAAAATCGAAAAACTTGTATTCTTTTTGTTTGTCTTATTTGCATGTTATTGGGGATCACTCTGTACATTTTATCGATTCTCGAATGGCTAAGAGGCAAGAACGAAACATTTAACCCTTTCTACTCGAGAGGTGCCTCTCAGTCACCATTTAATCAGATTCTAAAGATCGTTGTTAATTAATATCTCGAATTTAAATTTGCCCAACGACGCGTGGAATGTCTAGGTAAAATAATTCTACGTCTTCCAATTAATTTGCATTTCTTATATATTATTTTGAAAATATCGTCGACATTATGGCAGAAAGTCTTCGAATTTTTATTTTCCTGTAACGAAAAAATCACTGAGTGCTAAGGGTTAAGTGCTCAAAGCCAGATTAGTTGTCACGCAATGTAAATGATGTGGATCACTAGATGCTATGCTTCGTTTATAGTAGTTTTATGAATTCTATCGTATGTTTTCACTTGTATATATTATACAGTATATAGTGCGTGATAAACTGATGGCACAACATATAATATGCAGTATTTCTTGAGTAGCTCCAAAGTGATATATGTGGATAAAGCAGAAAAAGGAAATCATACAAATATAAATGAAGTTTAATTTTACAGCTTGTAGAATGTTAATGTTATACGATGCAGTTGATAAAAATATTGCAAAGAAATTACTACACTTGTAATACTTTCATAAATTTTCTAAAAAATGTTTTTTATTCATTTATCTCCTGAATCTGACATGATAAGCAATTTTTACTACTAGTTTCGAATACAGCACATTCTTTTTTTTTTACAAAAATATGTAAAAAATATTTTCATTCTAAGAAAACGAAAGAGCTAGATTAGCATATCACCAAGGAACCTATTTATCGAAAACGCATTCTATACATGCTACAAAAATTTGTGATGGATTAATTTGTCATGAACTAACTGGTTCATGCAGGTTAGAAAAGCACCCTTTAATGACGAGATGACTTGTTATCCTTGGTTAACGGGTTAAGTACATTACATAAAATGACATGTACACATCTGTGATACTGCTGTATATATAAATTACATTTTTATTGGTATATTGGTATATATTTTTCAATATATATAGGTATAGTATACATATATATTTTTTATAGGTACATTTGAAAACTTTACTTCGAAATCACTCAAAAACTATGCATTTTTGAGAAAAATATTAAATAAAGAAATTTCCCGGTTGCAAAGGAAAGATATAACTGTCTTAATTGATTTTTTTTTCTTTTCTCTTTTTTGTTGAATGTTTTCGTTCTTATTTGAAGATTACCTTTGTTTCCTTAAATAGAAAATAATTTCCGTTTGCGGATTCTTATCCTACAAGAAAAAAGGACCAACTTCCATTTGAAACATTTCTTATCAGATTTCACGTTGAATATATAATTAAGGAAAAAAAATTTTCGAAGAATGTGTTGCTTTAGAGATATTTAGATGTAAAATTTGAAATGAACAATCTATACATAGCCTATATGTATTTCTATAATATACATTTTTATATACATATCTCAAAATATATCTTTATAAGTTACTACTTCTATTGTATTTTTATGGAACTATATATCGTATTTCTATAAACATATTTCCAAATATATTTCCATAAATAATACTTTTAGAACAGACATTACATATACGTGACATATTAACTGTACAGTTATCATCTAAGATTGTCAACGAAAAACATGAGATAAAACAAACCCATTTTTCGTACTCGAAGCTAATCTATTTCTTATGAAACGTTAATAAATCGATGAGGGTGGTTTTAATAATTTCTCCACTCGGTATAGCCCACTATAAATCAATATCGAGTTTATATAAATATCAGCCATTCTTTTCAATTTTCAAATAAAATTTTTACCTGTAATATAATATCCTTATAGAAAATATACATAAGTCACTTCCTGCTATTAATGTACTTGCATGCAGCGAACATCGATTTATTCTTCGATATATTATCTTCCCTAATTTACCAGTGCAATGGCGAGAAACGTATGCGCTTTTTCGATGAATAAATCTATAAAAATTCATTACCTGTACACGTGCAACTACTAGACTAATAACGATTATGTACACTTACTTTGTTATTTAGTCATCTATGTCGGAGTTCTTTTGCACGAAATGATTCAAATTAGAAGATTTTATCAGTTTTACAACGAGGGGACTAACGGTTTTGTTATCCACGGAAATCTCTTGGTAGAAATATACAGTTGCACTGTAATGACGGAACGGTTTTATTTTCGACGGTGTGGAAGATGTCACAGGAAATCCTGCTATTCAAAGCTGAGAAAATGGGTTAAAACGATTCATTAGGGATTCAATCTCGAGCATCCTTTCATCGCGAGATGGTTCTAAAGTAAGGCTTTCCTCATACCTGTGACATTACTACTCATTTTTTATTTTCTACCTTTTTTTCTTTTTTTTACGATATCAACGAATATCAGTAAACATAATTTTATAATTTAACTGTACTATTATTTACATTAAATATTAAATTTCTAATGATAGTCATTGCATATTCTACAATATATACAGTAATTATAGTGATTATAATGATTTGATATTTAAGTATTAATTGTATGAGGTAATAATATAAAATGATTTATTTTGATTTTACATTTTATATTTTGTTTAATAATCGTTATATAATTTTAGATGTAAATTTTTTTTAATCAAAATGATACGTGAGACATGGAAGCAATTATTTTCACATGCTTGTTAGAATTTGCGTAGCATTCGAAATACATAAAAATATTTCAGAACTCGGTTTATTGATAATTTATTACATTATTAGATGTATACTTACATTCACATATTGTACATATAACAATACTTGTGTAATACTGTTTATAATTTTCTACATAAATAACTACATTTTTCTTTTGTTTACTTGTACCAATAGTATAACGAAACTATTATGTCGCTTAAAAGAAAAATCTAAACACTTTCACCTAAAATGTGAAAGTGTACTCGCAGGAAGAAATTATATCTCCTAACAACGCCCAATTTGTGAAAAGAATAATTTTTTTGTGAAACTTTGTTTTGTGCCATAAAGAACAGCTCGGACATTAAAATTTTACTAATGAACTGAAACGAAACGTTTTATATTGCCATTCTACTAATAACAGTATTGTCAATCTACAAGTGTAATTTGCATTATAATAACTACATAAGTACTTTGTTTCCTTTAATAATGCAACATACGTCTCTTCGTGATTCATGCCGTGTAATCCATGGATAATCGGTGGAAACAAAACTTCTGTTATGATAAAGAAAGCTGTTATTACTTATACAGTATCGTCCATGTATCCTCAAATAACTTCTAAGGTATCTATTACGCGAATCAATTTTTTATACAAAGTTGAACGGTTAAAAGTGATGCATAACATGCATGCACTTCCTCTTCGCGTGGAAACGTTTCAGCGATTTTAAAGTCAACTTCGCTATTTTGAATGGAATTATATATTCTTTACACCGAAATATGAAATTCCGAGTAAAAGAGATCTGATCATTCGCCCTAAATCTAATAATTAACGCATAATTTTGCTTCGTTTCTTAAAAATTTACTTGGTATCATATCAAGTTAGATATTCAAGTGTTATCTTTTACTCGTTACAGAGATATTGGAAATTGGTAATTGTAAATGTGGTTTAAAAATCACATGAAATATCTGAGAGGAATTACTTTGCATTTATATTATAATTGAATAAAAATATTTTGGCAAAATGGCAATCAATTAAATCTTATATTTAAAAACAAAACATATGTGACTTAAGCCAAATTCATAATTACCGGTATATTTTAATATTTTAACTCGAAAAATTTAATTTCGTTTTTGTATTTAAATTGTCGTTTCTCTCTGTACACGGAACTTGTTAAAAATCTTAAAATTTTATAATCATCATAGGCTGTCCTATACCGCTATTAAGTTTAAGTGTCACAACTGCCGTGCTAATTTCAAGCAGAAAGTGACAAGATACTTTCTAATTACTTTACACTTTATTCCTGCAATTTGCTTTTATTACTTTTTATGTTTATCTAAGCATAATTCTAATTGAACTAATTAACACATTCTTGTGCTCTAGCCTATGTATCCGAATATTTGTTGGTTTAGATTGAATAAATTTATAATTATGAATTTTAGTCCAAATTAGTATTCATAAATACCTATAAACAGTGAAAACATTTCATTAATAAAAAAAATTTGATATGCTTTAAATGCAATACATGCATTTCAGTAGTATCCGTTTAAATAATGATTACGATATAAATAAAATAATTAATCTGAATAATAAATAAAAAGAATAATAATAAAATTATAAAAAAATTTAATAGAATGTTAAAGAACTTTAAACATTGAAATTACCAATCGATGATGTGTACTTAGATATAAAAGTCAATTGTTAATTTTCAATAACAATAGAAACAAGACGTTTTAATTAATTTGATAGTTCTAAGATTAAAATATAAATTAAATATAAATATTAAGAATAAGAAGTGAGAAGTCATCAAACATATATGTAATAAAAACAGCAAATATCGAATTGTAATATATTCTAAATCGATTATGCTAATATTCTATTCTACCTAAAAATATTGGAATACAATAAATACATAATGCACGGGAAAAGCATCTGCTATAAATATAACAAATTCGAGAACTAATTTGCGAATATAAGTAAAAAACATATTCCTAATTTTTAACTAAAATTTGAGTAATAAATATACATGTATGATGATATTGAAACGATAATAAAAATGATATTAGAATATGTAAAATTTCTTAAAAAATAATACTACAAACAAGTTAATAAAATTTCCAATGTCGTGTAATAATTATGTTATTCTCATTGATATCATAATTACATTATTACCGTATTAATTATAATATAATAATGTGGTAAAGCGAAGTAAAGTAGTTTATAGTATAATAAGGATTACGTCGTAAACGTTTCAGTACTTCTATACAGAGAAAGCTTTAATTATGCATCTCTAGTAAATATTGCACGCATACTTATACAATAAACATAATAAATACATTGTAAACGTTTTATCCAATTCTTCGATATAGAGAAAGCTGTAATAATATAGAATATTCGGACCTTCATTAAAGTGAAAGTCTCGTTGTTTTATTGATGGATGTCACTTCTTAGTATTTAGTTCATCTACATTTCTACACATACACATGTATTATTTACAATGTGTTATTTACATAGATTGGATATTAAGCAACAGAGAGAGAGAGAGAGGGGGGGGAGTGAGAGAGAGAGCATAACTTCTATATTACATGTCACATAGGGCCATATGATCATTTTTCATTTCTTCTATTAGTAAAATACGTTGTCTGTATTAATTTGTACCACTCACTCATATATTTACACGATATGCAATATATTATTATATAGTTCATACGATATACATATATCACAAAACTATTCTACATCAATATAAATTTGACTATTATATTCTATATTTTAAATACATACATAAGAATAAAAAAAAAAAGTGTTACATTTGGCTGCAATATAATTTCTAGATAATAAAATATAAAAATTATTTATTTGTTACATAGGATAGTTTAAATAATAAAAAAGAAACGAAGCAATAACTAATTCTAATGTACATATTCTATATTTGTTTCGTACTGATACTCATGTGTAGAGTATAGTGTTAGATATTGTTACTACAAGAAAGATGACGGTAGATTATCTAGAAATTTTCACTATGGTTAACCCAGTATGTATACTTGTATCTCACATTATTTACTTTGTCTAATTTTCCCATTCCATAACAATAGGAAATTTTTTCCCATAGACAATGTGTGTTTTGAGCTAATTATCGTAGACGAACTGATTTATTTTCAACAAATTGTACGTGAACCAACTGATGCGACTTATATAACAAATATGCGTTTTTTTCTAAATATAATTACGTTATACAATGAAGATTATTTGAAACTAATAATGACATTTTTTGAATAATTATAATTGTAAATTATGTTTTTAGATTAAATTAAAATAACGTATGAATTTCATAATAATTTATATTTTGTAATGTTTATTACATATCTTATATTTGTCTCTTTATATAATATATACACAATTCTAACATACGAGAAATTTACTTTTACCAACTAAAGATAAATAACTGTCTATTGAAAACGTATTGAAAACCCATAATATATTAAACATAAGTTAGAAACTCTAAAATATAATAAATGATAAATTAAACAATACTGAGGAAATGATTACATTAATTCTCAGGCATTTTTTATATTTTTTAAAATCAAAATTTTTAACTATTATCTGTTCTTTAGTCTCTTTCAAAGTGTAATATACATTGTGGTATATCTCTGAAATATTAGTAAAATTATATGCACAGACGTCTAGCTCTGAAATATTATTTGTAGATTACATAAATTTTAAAATGAATATTATTATTATTATTCAAATCTGAAATATTACTTACAGATTAAATAAGTATTTACATTAATACTGTGTTGTACATCTGAAATGTTATTTATCAATTGAACATATATTTCAATAAATATTGTGCCTGGATGTAAAATATTATTGTTATATATATACATACATACACACACATACATACACATACATACATATCACAAAAAGTAATTATTTATGATCTTGAAAAATTTTGATATTTAAGAATTATATGCTTATGTATATAATAAATAAAGAATATATTCCCATGAAACGTATGATGTAAACTACAGTAGACACGAAGTTGTTGGAGAATAAAAGGGAGAAAGATTGTAATTTCGTTGCAAACATCATTTCCCGCGAAGGATATCCGTTCTTAATAGATTCTATTAAGAAGCACTTGAACAAGTATCGGTATATCCATCTCGAAGCAATAATTATATAATTTGACACGAACGTATAGGTTTCGATTTAAAAATAAATGTGGGTGAAAGATATAATTTAGTAATTAATTTTTATGTTATTATTTATGCCATATACTACGATAATAATATTTCCTGCACGGTATTCCAATAGAAACCGTATAAGAAATAGAACAAAATTTATTATTAGATATTATTTATTATATTTTTCTTTTTGATTTGTACAAAATCCACTATATTTAAATAACCTAATAATTTAAAAATATATTTTAATAATATTAAAAAAATAAAAATTCTTTTGATAAAAGTCTAAACGTGACTTTAAATCTTTTTAAGGAACAATGTTCTCTTTTTTCCGATTTTGAATTAGAAAAAATTAACTTTAATAAGTATGACAATACTAAGTTGGTAATATAACTTATACTCTTGATATATTAAATATAAATATATTTACACTCATTATACAGAATAGAATACAGAGTAAAGTAAATTCTCTAATGAAGAAAACAAATAAAAATTGATTTTTTTGTGCTTTTATTATAAACACATATTAATACTGGATAAATATTTAGTCACGCGCGTATATGTTTAGAATTTCTCCCAAATCGATCTTCTGGAAAGTGAAACCGCGAATAATAAATTTAGATGAATGAAACTATTATGAAGTAAAGTAGAAGTAAGTAGAAAAGAAATTGTGTATATTTTTTCTGTATTAAAAAAAGTTACTTCGATCTCTGTACTAGAAACATTATTGGTTCCAGGAGTACTATAACAAAAATATTAAAAAATAAAATTTGAGACCCCTTTATTCTATATTCTGCTTCAAACAAAGTTAGATAACAATAATTTCGATTTTGTATTATAAATATATTTTAAATGGTAAAATTGCAAAAAAAATAAAAGATACTTGTCCAATGTTTTCGCATACTGTATGTCACAGTGTCACAGGTCAAGTGGAGGACTGTTTATATCCCTATTACCAGCGACCCTTGATTTGTATACACTCTTCATCACCTACTTTGGTAGTAGTCACCATTTGGGTAAACCTTAGCAAGGGCCAATATATCACCCTTAAGACGATGGACACAAGGACCCAAATTATTTAAACTTCCACCACCACAGAAGGACGTCGAAACTATCACAAACTCCCCAATATTATTAATAACCAATACAATGACACACACCCACCTCTTACACCTTATACTAACCATTCAGTAGATAGACAAAATTTATAAAACCACCGATAGTGCAGTCACGATAGAGTTCTTCCAAAAATCTCACGGAAACCGGTCAATCATCACGACCAGACTATCATCCAGGACCCACCATCAACTCAGCGCAGGAGACAGTGACACATCAGAACTTTGTAGTTCAACCATAACCAGGCCTAGTTCTATCAATTTAGAGTAGTCCGCATCCCAGCAATATGATAAATGGGCCTTACAATTCCGCGAAACTCCCACCGTGTGAGTTATATTAATACTGGATAAATATTTAGTCACGCGCGTATATGTTTAGAATTTCTCCCAAATCGATCTTCTGGAAAGTGAAACCGCGAATAATAAATTTAGATGAATGAAACTATTATGAAGTAAAGTAGAAGTAAGTAGAAAAGAAATTGTGTATATTTTTTCTGTATTAAAAAAAGTTACTTCGATCTCTGTACTAGAAACATTATTGGTTCCAGGAGTACTATAACAAAAATATTAAAAAATAAAATTTGAGACCCCTTTATTCTATATTCTGCTTCAAACAAAGTTAGATAACAATAATTTCGATTTTGTATTATAAATATATTTTAAATGGTAAAATTGCAAAAAAAATAAAAGATACTTGTCCAATGTTTTCGCATACTGTATGTCACAGTGTCACAGGTCAAGTGGAGGACTGTTTATATCCCTATTACCAGCGACCCTTGATTTGTATACACTCTTCATCACCTACTTTGGTAGTAGTCACCATTTGGGTAAACCTTAGCAAGGGCCAATATATCACCCTTAAGACGATGGACACAAGGACCCAAATTATTTAAACTTCCACCACCACAGAAGGACGTCGAAACTATCACAAACTCCCCAATATTATTCATAACCAATACAATGACACACACCCACCTCTTACACCTTATACTAACCATTCAGTAGATAGGCAAAACTTACAAAACCACCGATAGTACAGTCACGATAGAGTTCTTCCAAAAATCTCACGGAAACCGGTCAATCATCACGCCCAGACTATCATCCAGGACCCACCATCAACTCAGCGCAGGAGACAGTCACACATCAGAACTTTGTAGTTCAACCATAACCAGGCCTAGTTCTATCAATTTAGAGTAGGCCGCATCCCAGCAATATTGCCGCATCTGCGTAAATGGGCCTTACAACTCCGCGAAACTCCCACCGTGTAAGTTGCAGTGTTCGGGACGCAACACTGCAATTACGTAAAAAATTTTACCAGAACTAATGTTATGCTGAATGATATTTTTTAAAATTGTGGTAAAAAGGATCAGGTTTATAGAGATTTGACTTTAAACTTGAATTATATTTTATTCCCTGGCGATACAAGTATGCGGAGACTTGAGTCTTGCGAGATGCGTGATGGTGAATTGTCGAAAGAATGTGTGTTCCCTCGAACACTTCGGCCAAGTTCTTATAGGCCCTATGACGACCCATTGCGTCACTCAGTCCTGCTTCGAAAATTGATCATCTCGATGGTTCCTCGAAGCAACCATAGATCCCGATGCAGGGTGGCGCCGTCCAAATAAAGACTCCTCTCACAAAATTAATTATAAAAATAAATCTTTTTTAGTATACCATTCATATATTGTCAACGTACATTCACTAACCATTTATAAACAATACTTATTCTAAAAAATAGGCATAAAGATATATGAATACTTTTTCCTATTTTTTACATACATTTGATAATGATTAACCCTTTGCACTCCACTGTCCTCTCTCAGGGGACATCGTAATTCTAGCATATCACTCGGATGTTCCCTCTCAGGGGACATTCAAGTTTATAAGTGATTACGGGGAATTGAGTTATTTCAGCGCAACTTTTTGAGAATGCACGTTTCCCTGAAGTTTTCTCTTGAAATGGCACAAGAAATCAAATCAAAATATCGTAAAATTACTATGATATATACAAGAAATGTCAGCGGGTTTTGTGTCAGACGAGAACGTGAGAGACGTGCTCACGACGGTCCGAGCACTTCGCGGCGCCACAATTATTATAACACACAACTACAATCTATCCACAGAACATTACGCGGTGGACATGTCGTAACAGTCAATAAGCCTGAAATGGTGTTAGAATATACGGCAAATATGGGTGGTGTGGATCGTGCGGATCAATACGCTTCGACGCATTGTTTCCTCCGCAAATCGCTGAAATGGTGGAGGAAGTTATTTTTTTGGGGGTTGGAAATGTGTGTGATAAACTCATACATAATGTATCGCATCTCAAAACAAACAAATAATGAAGCGCCAATGACACACCACAAGTTTGTCAAGACACTCATTGACCAATTGAGGGGCGATTTTCGTGTATCGAGAACGCGTCCGTCCACATCTTCTGCGGACAATAGATTAGACAATAAACTACATATTCCCGATGTGGGACAAAGAAAACGGGACTGCATTGTGTCTTCTAACAGGAAAACACCTGGTGGCAGGCGTCAAACAACTTATTATTGTCAAACATGCACTAATCAGCCTGCAATGCATATTGGGGAGTGTTTCAAAATTTATCATACTGTACAAAATTATAAACAATAAAACATTGATTTTTTTGCAAATATACATTCCTCGATTTCAACCAATTCATATAAGTCCAATATCGTTATAATACGTTACTTAGTTCCAAAATTGTAATAAATAATGCGAGGGTCTGTAAATGTTCGTTTCTGCCGTAAAGTGGCGCTGAGTAGCTGATAGCCAACGTCCAGAATCGTTCGGAGTGCAAAGTGTTAAGTATATAGTTAACACGTTGAGTGCTACGTCAGTCCCTGGGGACTGACAGTGAGTTTGGATAGTAAACTGTTAGAAGCTTTCGTTTATCCATCTATCCGTCCTCCGCGA
This sequence comes from Eufriesea mexicana, assembly GCF_001483705.2. Classification (NCBI taxonomy): domain Eukaryota; kingdom Metazoa; phylum Arthropoda; class Insecta; order Hymenoptera; family Apidae; genus Eufriesea; species Eufriesea mexicana. Next base: position 610,026 of record NW_016908752.1, on the reverse strand, counting down.
GGGCGATGAGGATAAAACACCCACACACCCCCCTATGGAGGGGTTGGGATACGCCCAACCAGCGCGAACCGAAAGTGCCAAGAACACAATCGGTCCTGCCAATTTGTCTAACTGGGATGCTAGCCCCAGTCGACTCCCTTGGTGTTGGGACGGGACCTTTCTAAATCCCTACTGCCTCAGGAGGACAGCACCCGAGCTGTACGATGCGCAACTCTCACGCCGGGCTTCGAGAGCCCTTGCCTGCGATGTAGGCTTCAACCACTGCCACCACGAGGCCAACCCAGCGACCGACGGGCAGACTGCCATAAGACAGCCGGCCCAGGGCTAAATCGGTCTCCCGTGGTACCGGTGATCACGGGCTTACCGGTCGTCCTGTTCGTGGCGAACCACTACCGTTCTGAAGCTGCTAGCCCACCTCGACGTAGGTGCACGTCAGCTAGGCACCGTGGGGTCGCCAATCCCATACTACGGCCGACCAAGGTCGACCGTAGCCCCTGCGGGGTCCCTGGGGACTGACAGTGAACTTTCCGTTCAGACGGTGTCAGTCCCTAGGGACTAACAGTAGACTTTTCGTTTTGACGGCGTGGATTCTAGGAACTGACAGCGAACTTTTCGTTTGGTCGACATCGGTGTGTAAGACTACCATTGTCAAGGGTTAAATTATCAATAACAATTAATATATTGTAAAAATTTAATTCCCTCTGCTAAAGTAAATCTTTACACTTCCGTGGCTTTTTCCGACTGATCGTCTCTTGGTGATCACCTTTTTGCCTTTCTGCCATTCCTCACCTCATTATCTTCTGTTTATAATTTATATACACTGGACCTTTGACTTTCGCACATAATTGGTTCCTGAAAGTGTGTGCGAATGTTGAATGTGCCGAAAGTAGAGGGATGTAAAAAAATATGCGCCAAAAACTGTTTTAAAGTATTCATTTATCAATATGTATACATAATGAAGTTAAAGAGGCGTGTTAAGTGCTTTCGGGTGTTTCCTTTAGAAACTTATCAAGAGTTAGCGTTGGCCCTGGTCTGATGGCTAGTCCGATGTCCTCTGAGAGGGGACATCCGACCGCAGAGGATCAAAAAGATGAATTTTTAAAAATGTGCGAAATAGCGAATTCTGCGAAAGTAGAATGTGCGAAAGTCGAGAGCCGCCTGTATTTATGCATTGGCTGTACCATTCTCACAGTCCAAACGACAAAGTGAAACAAAATAATCTTCTGCTCATACCCTTCAGTATACTTGAGCGCTCGGCATCAAGTGCACACTCGCTGCCGCCTAAGCGGAAAGTATAGCAAAATCGGCACCGCACTCAACGTGTTAATATAATCCTTACTCTCCCAGAAGTTAATTTTTTGCTATATTACGCTGTAAATATAGAAAAATAGAGGGAAAAAAGTTAAAAGGCAAAAAGGGTGTTTTTTTACGGAGTCGGCTAATGTATTCAATCTGGGTACTTTAGCAGACTCACGTATCAGATTTTTCGAAAAAATAAAAGACAAATGTGTAAGAGTTAGTAAGATTATGCGAGCTCCGGTTACCGATAAGGCGGCGTGAGTGAGGAGCACGATAACCGCTTGATCCTCGATGAATTAACAAAGAAGACCCACCTTTGAAAGGGCAGCTCGAAGAGCGAACTGAAGTGTCTTACTTGAGAGAGGAGAGCACCGTGTACTGTAACGAGAAGCATTTAATAAAGTCACCACCGAGAATTAACTCTTTCGGTACTACTGCCGCACAATGGCGGCGGCCATGAAACATTCTCTGGGTACTACCGTCGCCTATTGGCGGCATCTACGAAACGTTCTCTAGGTACTACCGTCGCCTATTGGCAGCATCCACGAAACGTCACCGATGACTGTCGCGGTCCGAATGAAAAGTTTAATGTCAATCACGCTCGAAATTTCTATGAATACCTCAAAACACGTTTTTGTGGCTTCCAGTGCCACCACTCTTGTGGAAAACTTCCTCGTACTTCGAATGTATAACCGCAGCCAGCTCCTGCGTACCAAAAGGGTTAAAGTCAGTAAAGTCGAGTCCTCTCTCTCTCTCTCTCTCTCTCTCTCTCTCTCTCTCTCTCTCTCTC
>NW_016908752.1:598063-607883 GCF_001483705.2 Eufriesea mexicana | reverse complement strand
CCCTCTCTCTCTCTCTCTCTCCCTCTCTCTCCCCTTACAGGTGGGAAGAAATATTTGTAGGAAAAGAATGATTAACGAAGACTTTCGGGTATCGTTTCCTCTATGTATCCTTTAAACAAACTTTCAACAAAGCTTGATATTAAGTCTCTAGTTCAATTAAATGCAATAAGACTCATTTGATAATTAAAGAAATTTACAAATTTATTATCACAATCATTTTTATGTAATAGATATGCTTTCTTTGTAAAATCGTCTTCAAATTAAAAGAAGTATACTATATTTTTAATCTATGTAATAATATAGTTTATCATAAAATATAACTTTTTAAACCAGAATATATGAAATAGGGAAATTTTGATTTCAGCAGTCGATTTTTAACACTTCGAAATGTATTAAGTACGATAACATGATAATTTTATATTCTTAACATTATGTAAATGACAATGAACAATTTGTATCCTTAGATTTCTGTTCTCGTTATTTTTGTACTTGTTCAATATTTTTGTTTTTTCTTTGCTTCTTTCTTTGTATAGGTAACAAAATTGCACCAGTTAATGTACTAAAAGGTACATGATTTCATTTATGAAAACGAAGTTAATTTGCATATTTGATCCAAAAATTATTCAGCTTTTGTTTAAGATAGTTTGTAATACCGTCAACAATTTTCAAACAAATATATTTTTATACTATATTATACTATGTTAATATATTAATAATTATACTATGTTATAATAATATTATATTATATATATTTAATTTCACAAAATTATTTATCTATTTAATCATATTCGACAGGAACATGGTAGTGAATAATTTTCATTAAACACACGATGACTTAAACAAACTTTATAGCTATTCTCATGTTAGAGAATGACTGTGAAACCTTCAATGCAGATTGATAATAAATTCTGGGGTTGTTCTTCATTTTTCAAAGACCAAATGACTATTATCACGTGCACTAACACGTATCCCCTATTTTGATCCATAGATCACGTGTGTTAATTTACATGAAAATGAATTAACATTTAGTATGATAAATGATAAAAAAATGTGGAATTTTTAATATATTATTTAAACAAATTAATTTTTCATCATTATTTCTACATGGTTGCATTCCAAATGTAACATTCTATATTTTTCAAGAAAAAATTTGCTTCCAACCCACTTGTTGTAGTTCTCGAGATATTCCAAAAACTATGCTTTTAATCCCCAACTTGTGTCATAAATTTCATAAAAATCGGCGTGTCCGAATCAAATATGATCCCTTGTAAGTAGAAATCAGACCAAAGTTAAATTTACATCTAAAAAATAGACACGTGCCATTTTGCTAATTGAAGATGACTATGAAATCAATGAAAATGACTGATTTCTAAATTTTTATTTTTTAATTATTGGAGACATGTACAAGTTTGATAAAAGTAACGTTAACTCTTGTTGAAATAGAAACGTGACTATACATGTATACCTATCTCTTTCTTTTTTGTTTTACTTTAATTATTATTATTTATATATGCTACATTTAGGTATCCATTATGAGTTAATAATTTAATAATAAATACACTATATGTCTGACCTTGTTAAACAATTAATTCTACAAAACGTTTACAATATTACTATAACAAGCCTAAAAATTCGAGAATAATATTGTACATTAATAATACATCACTATGCTATTATTACGTTATTACTAGATGGATAGATAAAGTAAACGATGGTAAGAAAACTGAGAAAAGAAAAATAAATTTTCTTTGCAACTTTAACAAATTTGAAGAACTTAAAAATACAGTCTCGGAAAAGTAAAACTTTTATATCTTTAAATTACAATTAATTTGTTATTACGAAATAATTTATAAATTGATCTATGAAACATACTCGAAACCATAATGGAAATATTAAAATATTCTCCTGTAAAGCAGTGTAAACATAAATAATGGTTATAATAATTTGTATTAATGGATGTATGAATTCTTGAGTTTCGTGCAATAATTTTATGCTATAAAATCGTTTTTTCATAAGCTTTCCGTGTTTTCTATCTCTTTTTCAAACGGTTATTAAACTTTCTACATAATTTTCTCTGGAACTTTAAAGATTAACGATGTTAATGAAAGTTCCTTTATGTGCAGTAGAATGTTACGATTTTAATTACTTTATGTATATCTTTACAAAATTCTAATTATACTAATTAATGTCTTACACGTTAAATTTATGGTTGTAAGGAAAAACGTTGCATGATACAATTTCAGGAGATTCTAATTTATTCATTAATTAGATTGCAAAACGTTTATTATTCGCCTATGTATTTTATAGCGATTATTTATTACGATTCAATTTATTACAAAAAATAAATAAGAACAAATTTTATATCTACCAAAAAATTATGCAATTTTTACTGAGAGCGAATAAAACAAAGTTGATCTTAGCATTTTTTAACGGCAGTATCTCTGAAATGAAAATTCGTGGCATGTGACGTTTTTTACTATAATTGTAGAACAAACAAATTAGATGACATATTTGATTTACCTCTGAATGTTATAAATAACAAATTATATAATTTTTCTAACATAAATATCAAAAATATGAGTATGTCAAAGATAAATCGACTAAATTCAAACTCTGAAAAATTTTCTGATAAAGGTTTAACTTTATAAGTTTTTCAACTAGAAATTATATTTTTTAAATGATTTTGCATGGAAACTAGTTTCCCAGATGTAAGGATCGTTATTTCTGTCATATAAATTTTATATTCATTTACTAATAACTAAAATTTATAACAAATTTTAGTCATATACAAGAAAAGTAAAAGAAATATTATTCATTGAAATATAATTGAAATATGATTCAAAAAGCAAGTTCTGTGACATTGAAATTCATATTTGACAATTTCATAGAACTACTACGGTATTTATCCTGAATGATAATAGTAAAAAATGATTATATACTGTCAAACCTAAAAAATAAATTTAAAGAATTCAAAATAAAAAAGAATATTATTTAAGCCACAAAAGATATGTATTTAAAACAAATTATTACAACAAAAAAGTATTCATTTGATTTATATTAATAGTAGTAACTAGGAAAATGCTAAGGAAATTCATTACTACGTAATATCTTCTTTTACTAAAAGTATGATTTATGTAAAAAAAATTGAAGTATAAATAAATTATTAATTCAGTTGAGAGTGATATATCTCAATTTTACGATCATCTAGCAATGGCAATAAAAAATAACAACTAACAATGGCAATCAAAAATTCGCAAAAATTCCTTAAACACTCTTAAAAATCCTTTTCATATAAAAAGGTCTCAGAAGTAGAACAATTCACTTTTCGACCAAACTATCCATCATGCCTGAGAAACTTGATTTCAATCTATGTCATCAAAGTAACTGAACAAGTGTACATATACACTCGTAGAATTGGAGCATATATGTACACATGTATACACATATATAAAACGCAAGCTTCTGATATCGTATTGAAATTTTCAATCGAGGTGACAAATAACGTTGATAGCGAGACACGGAAGATAAAAGGAGAAAATGAGAAAAGTGGCTAGGCCTGGTGTAGATCGAGAAACTGGTAAGGAGGTCATGATCAACGTCAAATGTAATAGAATCGTCGGCTGAGCCATGGGCTAAAGCGAAAAGATTCGTGCCACTTTTGACGCAACTAGACCGTGCAAAAAAGCCAAGAGATTCGCGAAACAACGCAATTGCTCGGTTCTGAAACTGTCTTTTGTTGCCACGAATGGATCATCGAAACGAGATTCGGAGCGGAACCGCGTACTTTACCAATTCAAATCGTGAGTGATTCGAGCCGGAAGATATCGAAAAATATTATGCTAGAAAACAGTGTGAAATGCGTACAATTGTGTAGGTATTGTATATAGTCGAGGAGGATTCTTCGTCGTATTTAAAACGAAATCTAGCAAATGAAAATAAATTTCTCTTACATTAGTAGTTTTCAAAATTAGCGAGATTTCTATTGTAATAAACGAATAGAATTATATGGTTAATGAATTTACATAAATAAGTGAAATTCGAAAATAAGTGTACGTACAGGTGTATTTAGCTATACATTGTCAGGCATGCATATGTGTAAGATTATATATTTGTAGCTTACATGTTTTTAATAAACGAACAGAACGCAGAGACACATCTTAACAAGAAAAACTTTAAAAAGATGGAATAAGAAAAATATGGAGAAATTTATAATACGTATATTTAAAGAAAAATCAAGACGTGAAGTGACCAGGATGATAATACTGAATACAGAATTTACAATCAAAAATTTAGAAACGGTTATTTAGTCTGTATTAATATTTAGCTGTGTTAATCTTAATATTAATATCTATTAATTGTTTATTACTTAAGATTTTGATATAATTAAATCAATATTTAACGGTAACTGAAATCCTAGTTTTCGCAACGATTTGAATAGTTTTATTCTTGGTAATACTATATTATGTATATTATATGCAGTTAATATCATCGACGAAGCCTAGTATTAATTTGTATAGAAATAAAAATTAGGCGGATATATTATATTTTATCGTCTTTCTTTGTTTTCTAGTATAGCTTTCAAAAATCTCTGATGTACAAAACTTCTTACTGTACGTAATTTTGGGGAAGGAAAACGAAATAATTAGTATTTTGAATCGATAATTTAAAATTTGCATGAAAGAATAAGTCAAATTATTGTCAATCATTTTATATGATTTATCATTGATTTATTTAATCCATCATTTGGTTACTTCAATTTATTACTGTTCATTTAAATTATTCCAAAGAAATCTTTCTGTTACTCAATTTCCAGGTTTTTATTTATTTCTACTACCTCTATTTTACTTGCCTGAATTAATACTTTGTTTATCTAAAAACAAAAGTATAAATAATAAGTAATATTTTTACTATTTTGCTAGACTTCTAACAAGCAAAAGTGGCATTTTTTTTATCAAATTCATACATTTCTATTTGTCTTGTGAGATTAAAATATTTTCAATATATATTAACCCTTTGCACTCGAAAATTTTTTGGTTAGAGAAGAATAGAAAATTAAAGATTTTCTATTAAAAAACTGACGATACTTTTTTGAGCAGTAAATAAAGAATTGTAGAATTATTTGATTTCGATACCTTGCACACTGTTACATTACATTAAATTTGATATATTAATTAATATCAATCTTCCAAATTTTATAAAATGGTGACTGAGGGTCACCTCTCAAGTGCAAAGGGTTAATAATAATTTGCTAATAAATCTTGGTACTATTATAGAAATTACAGAGATTAACATGACACTTAATACTGCTGCAAATACAGACTAGATTTTCCTTAGACATCAGCATTACTCGAAAAGGAAAACAAGAATCAGGAAATAGTCTTCCGCGAGATTCCACCTTGAATAGACGTGTATTAGCGAATCGTGTTACCGTATATTAGCGTGTAATCCTTATATAATAAATAATGTTTTAATTTTAAAAATTGATTTTACTACGATTCATTACTTATGTTTTCTATGGAACTGAAGGAACATAATAATAATGTGTCCTAAAATTCAAGCAAGATTTGAATTTTGTGCCATTTGTGCGGTAAAGTGTTGCTAATGAAGAAAAAGACAGCGTGACAACTGACAATTCAGGGTTACTAAAAATGGAGCGCTACACGAAAAAACAACGTATCTTCATTATTAAGCAATATTTACAATTTTTAATTAAAAACCTGCTTCCTATCGAAATTACTTCTTGTGTGAATTTTGGAACATCCATTATTTTCAATTTAATCTATTTTAGTAATTGTTCAAATTATCAGTCAAATTCACGGTTATTTCTAAAAAAATATATATGACATGAAATTAAATAATTTTATATTTAGTAATATATAATATTATAATAATGTTACAATACAATATTACATATTAAAATTATACAGTATTATACTTTTATATGTAATTATATAGTATAATTCTTTTGTTTTACTAATATATATTTATTTCTCTATTTCTGTCATTTTCTGTAATTATTTATGCTCCTCGCTTGATTATTATTAGTCATTCTCTAATTCGATATATTAAACAATGACAGCGCCTATAACAATTAAAATGTCATCCAAATACTGAAACAAATTTGAGACTATAAAACATAATTAATATTAATTAAAGATATTAATAGATATTAATTAAAAAAATTAATTAATTATTAATTAAAGTATAGAAAACTAAAGCTAATGAAAAGAAGAAAGTATACGTAGTGATGACCCTATTTAAATAAAATTCACAATCAGTATTATTTCTGTCAAAAGCAGCTGTATATTTTCAGCAAGTGTAAAAATAAAGTTTGATAGAAGTCATTTTAATAGTCTTACGATTAGTATTAATATGCGTATTGTTCTCTGAATTTGTAATTGAACTATTACAATTATTATAACTACTAGGTGTATATATACTCATTCTGTTTTAATACCCTCTTCGTACAGCCTTAAGTTTATGTTTCAAACCACTAATCTTCAAGTGTCCTTATAGTGTTCTCGGTTTTTAATAACTTATGTTTTCTCTTACATTATACCACCAGCGTGTTATCTTTGTTGGAGAAAAAAAGAATGATCCTTTTTCAGGGACCGGTAGACAATTTATTCAATTAAAAATACTCTGCCTTTCGGTTTTAAAAGAATAGTATTATTTAAAAAGTAGAAAGTAGTAATAATGAAAGCGAATTAAAAAATGGCAATCATGTATATGTCAAATCAGTAAATTCATATAATTTGACATATGCTGAAACGAAACAAACAAGTCTTTCACCGGACTGAATTTTTTCTCACTCCATGTTTTATGAAAATATAATACATTTCGTCGCAGATATATACCGCAATCACGTACCTTGCGGTTTTTCTTTGCGATTGAAATGCTAAATCAGTGATAATCCAACCGCGATCCTCCAACAGCAAATATTGTTCCACTAGATGGAACGAAACATGAGGTTTTCATGGAGTTTAAATAACTTTTCTCACGAAAGGAAGACATTTTTTAATCGAAATTTTAGATTATTACTAGCAATATTTGTTATACATGGAAGATTATTGAAAGAGGAAACAATTCTGAGGTTTGAAGTTAATTTTGTAATGCATAGAATTAATTATGTGTTTCAGGAAGAATACGTAGCGGAAAATATAAAATGGACTCCGATAGAGTACTTTAATAACGCGGTTGTCGTCGAACTTTTGGAAGGTAAACGACCACCAGGATTGTTTTTGATACTCGACGATGTCTGTGCCACTCTTCATGGTGGCAGCACTGGTGCGGATGCAGATTTGCAAAAGGTAAGAAGCAAACGCTTTGTTTATGTCTTTATGACAATAAAAATAATAATACATATAATTATCATTGAGAAATCAAATGTCCCGGCGTAATCTTACATTAGTTCTCTGTCCTGTATCAATAGATAGCACCACATGTGTATACGAAAACTTTTCTTTGGTTAAGTTCTCGCATCTAGTAACATGCAAGTGTATCAAATATATAACCAGAGGCTTGCTTTCTCTCTTTACTGTTTCCTTTTCTGTTATAGACCTAGTCAGTATAAATATTAATGCTGTTTTGTTTCTAAGACTCGTGTGTCCCACTATACAAAGTGGGCCGAAATTCATAGTACAAAGAGGTAATTCTATGTGAAAAACAAATCGAAAAAAATATAATGACATATTTTTATTTGAAGCTTCGTAGTTGAGAAAATTGATTTTTAATATTTATCGAGTACGCGTGCACTTAATTATGGCTTAAATAGATAAATCATCAATACATCAGCATCGGTGGTTCTACATGAAAAAACAAATCGAAAATAAAAAATAAAATTTTTTCATTTGAAGTTTCGTAGTCGAGAAAATCGACTTTGAATATACATCGAGTACGCTAGTATACTGATGGTCCATCCATCTAGCAAGGAAATGCCGCTAGTGGTCCACTTCCGACTTGAATGAAATTTGGTAGGCTTAAAGAACTGCCAGGAATATCATACGCTTATTCTTTTAACTGCGGTAACTCGAGTTTAAATATGGAAATCACTCCCCAAATATTCGTCCTCCGAGAACTAACTCAGACACTGTAAGCGCTAGCAGAAAATTACTTCATGAAAAATTGTATAGTTTCTGGCGTGTTAAAACAGAGTGCAAAAGTTAACAAAATATAATCAATAATATTAAATAAAATAAATTGTTAATGCTTATTTGAAGAAATACAACGATTGTTCATGTAACAAAAAAAAATGCATTTTTTGTCCCGGAAACAACAGTATATGTATATGTACAGTGGCCTCAACAAATAACGTAAAGATTGCATTTTTATATCGGCCATTTGAGTGCTCGCGTCTAAGCAGGCCGCTCGTAGCACGCTGTATTCAGTGCATGCGTTAAGCGCATGCGTACTCGGTGAATATTCAGTCGATTTTCTCGATTACGAAGTTTCAAATGAAAAAATTTTATTCTTTTTTTTCGATCTGTTTTTTCATGTAGAAACGTCCCTTGCTCGGTTGTACTACGAATTCCGACCCACCCTGTATATATTAAATAAAACATTCATTTCGCTATAATTATAGTATAATGTATTAATATATAATATTATATTACATATTTATTACATGTTATATACAGATGACCTTCGTATAACGTGAATTAATTTAGATTCTAGGAAAACGTCGCGTTATACGATGTTCAGATGCCACAAATTACAAACAAAAGTAGGTTATATAGGTTATATAGGTTATATATATATAGTAAGTATGCTCTAAAACACATTTTTTAGAGAAAACAATTTATCTATTTATTTAAGGAGAAAATGTACAGGGTGCATCGTGTAATTGCAACCACTTTGATTACTCTATAGGTAATGATTTTAGTGAGAAACCTTTCGAACAAAAGTAGAACGGTAACAAGGGAATCATAATTTGAGGTGATTAATTTGTTTCGTAAATCTATGCGTAAAGCACATATGAAGGTCAAATTAATTTGTTGGAATGTAATCATATTTCATATAAAAATAGTAATTATTACTTTCAGAAGTATCCCGGTGGTTCTATTCATGTCAATTCACGTAATTAAAGTCCACGTATTTTCTGCACTAATAGCTTTTTAACATAAAAGTTAAAATTCTAATTTTGTTTAGAACATTTTTCATTGCAGTCATTACTTACGACATAATCAAAATGATTGCAATTATATATCGATTTATTTTAGTCATCTACATGCATCAAAATGTGTATCGCAAAATGAAAAGTTAAGAAAATTATAAATTGTACATAAGGTTTACAATTTATACATATCTAAGGACATGTGAATGCTCCATAAGTACTGGGTACAATTTATGAATCACGCTATATTAAAACGCTTTTAATACGAGAGTTATCTGTATTATATGTGTGTAGATCATTTTGAAAGTGGCCTAAGTCATACATATTTCGTTCTGAAATATTAAAAGTACCACCACATTTCAAATATACTACAAATTGAAAAATTAATTAGGTAAAACTACAACAAAAACTCAATCTAAGGATTCAATTTTTCGCTATTTTACTAAGAATGATTTTATTTTATTGTAATATAAATAAATTCGATACAAAATAAACGACAAAATCATTTCTTTTAGATTATTGACTTACACCACTTTCATAATTACTAGCACATATGATACATGATATATAACATATTATTAATTATTAATTATTGATTATAGTTTATTGATATATATAATAACATAATATATAATATTTTATATTGAATTAATTAATATTAAATTAATATATTATATTAAATCAATCGCAAACAGAATCACTTTCTAC
>NW_016908752.1:577516-596021 GCF_001483705.2 Eufriesea mexicana | reverse complement strand
GAAAAGGTGAACCAAAACAGTCGGCACAATATGTCGCCACTTTTTTAGTGCAATTCTTTGGTCTCATTCTTCCTAGCTGATTTGAATTATTTTCATAGTACACTTTCCAAAATCGCCTTACATTTCGCACACTTCTAGGTTTCTTTTTAAATTCGTGACGACGTTTTTTCTGTACGTAATTGCTCGATGAAATGCAATCTTCGTCATCGGAACATTTCACTAAATACATCGCTAACTTCATCCTAAAATCAGGAATTGAAATATTTTTTCGAGTTGCTTTTTAAACAATCGATAATGGCAAAAATGGTCTACAGCGTCTCGGGGGTCACCGGTGACCCCCACCACGAAAAATACATTAAACGCGATTATACAACTCACCTTATCTGTTGTAAATAATATTTCAACATAATATGCATCGCATAATAAAATATTCATGTTGGCGCCATGGGCGAACCACGTAAAATGCGCGTAGCAGTCAACGTGTTAATTTATATAACCACTTTAAATAAAAACAACGATATACAGATATCTGTAATTTTCATAACAGTTTAATAAGATGTTGTATAACCCTTGGATTTGAGGACCGCATGGCATCCGTGTGGTATTGATTCAATTAATCGAACACAAAACTCAACCGATATTTCTGACCACGTTATCGTGATGTTTTCCATTAAATCTGTTTCATTGGTAAAAGAATGACTTTCAAATTGACGTCCAACGTAATCCCACGAATTCCGACGAATCTCACAGAATTGGATTCAAGTTCGGGGATTGACTTGGCCACTTGATTACATTAACATTTTGTTCTGCAAGAAACATCTTAACTAAGTTAAAAGAATGTTTGGGGTCGTTATCGCGATGAAATGACCACCTTGATAACATTTTTTCATTGACATATGGCGGCATATAATTTTGTAAGTTGTCGCAATACACAAATCTATTCGTTGTTTCTTTTATTTGTATTAATGGACCAGGGCCATTATGAGAGAAGCAACTCCACACCGTTACATTACCACGACCAAATTTTACTGTCGGTTTTAGGTATTTAACATCAAATTGTTGTCCAGTAGGGCGTCGCACATTATTATTAGAGACATTTTCTAACAGGTCGAACTTACTCTCATAGCTGCATAGAATTTTTTACCATTCAGTAGCAGTCCAATTAAGGTGTTCTTTAGCAAACTCCAACCAAGCTGCTCTATTTTTCTTCGACACAAGTGGTTTCTTTCATGCTTTGCGAGAAAAAAAGATTATCTTCATCTAAACGACGGCTAATTGTCCTGCTATGAATATTTTCCAGACCCAGTTGTTTTTTAATTTCAGAAGCAGTGTAAAATGGATTCGACTTTGAAAGCCTTGCAATTAGACGATCTAGATTTTCAGTTGTTTTTCGCAATCGTTTTATAATTTTGGTGATAATGCAACGGTTCACACTAAACACTTTTACTATGTCAATTTATTTCTTGCCCTTCTTAAACATTTCAACTACTTTCAACTTTTCAGCTTCTGTTAAATGTTGCTTTCTTGTCATTCTTGTTCAGTGGCTAGTGATCACGTCCACCCTGTATATATATTAAAATAAAACAGAAGAAAACTGTTGATTAACTTTAAATTTCAATTTCAACTCATAGTATCAATTTGCTACCGTTATATTCTGCTTTACATTTAACAAGTCTGCCGTTACGCAAACACACATTTTGTAGAAATCAAGTTTTGCTCAAAAAATTTGGTACAAATATAAGATGAAACCTAACTTCAAGAAAAATTTAGACTGCTGTTCCTGTCTACAAGCAGTTCATATACCAAAGCTACTACCCATATCTAAATTAGTAGGCCACGAATATTCAAATAAGGAAATTTTTAGATATCAAAAGATTCACTTTTTTGGTATATTTCATTGAAATCGATGTAATTAAAAAATAGCAAAATTTACTATTTCTTGCAATAATTAGGGATCTTATCTTCCTTCCGGTTGGTAAATTATTTAGATTGTGCAGCATAAGTAACTCTGTAGGGTTGAATTCATTTTTCTATCTCAAAATGTCAAAGTCTTTTTTCAATATTTCAATATAATCATAAATTTCTCCACAATTATATTTTCGCAAATTTCGTTATACTTTCGTCGCTTGTGAGCAATTTATCTACATCTTTACCTATATTATATTTTATTTTTATAGTTACACTGCGTAATTTTGGTTAATTGTACAAAAGTAAATAGAACACGAGAAAGTGATGAAAATATTTCCAGCAGAACGATATAGAGACAAGAAACGCTCCATCTGATTATATCTTTGATACTCTCGTAATTTCTAATTTCATGTTCTTAACGATTTACGCTGATATAATAGTAAATTAAATTATATTTCGCGTTTCATCTTATGTTAATAATTACGTTAATTAATTTATTATGTTATTAATTATGTTAATAATACAAATTATTCGAACGATTTTATAAGTACATATTATTTGTCAAACAAATATATAAATATAAGATTTTAGTATTTCGTTGGTCGACCCCGAACTTTTTTTACATTTTGCAGTCAACGTTGCATACTGTATACTAAGTTTTCAGTAACCTTTTTGTCAATATTGTTCCAAATCTTAAAAATTTGTCATTTTAATGCTGCCTTTGAATTTGCTTCACATTTACTTCATTTTTTGCCAATTATTGCTGTTACGGACCCAATCTTGTGCTCAGTTCGTGTTGGCAGACACGGTGTTGGGTTGTAAGGCCAACTTGTGCAATAGACGGGCGTGAAGGACCAAATCATTCGGCAGGCTTCCGCTCGGTGGTCCAATGCTTGAACGTTGCCACACGTTCTGAGTTGTAGGTGCCCGATTTGATTTTATAGCAGATAGTCAGTCCACGGGACTGTCTGTGCAGACTACTTGTTGTTGGCTGAATGCTTGATATGTACTGGTTGACTTGACTCTGTTGTCGATACTGAAGGACTGTGCTGTCTGATGTGAAGTGAAGAACTGACTGTTGAATACTGACCAACTGACTGTTCGATTGATATTGACTAACTGACTGTGCGATGCACGATCTTTCGAAGCCCAGGATTGCCCAAAGGGAAATCGATTTTCCCATTGGTGTTTGACGGGACCGAGGGTAGTCCCTTGGTCCGCGATTCAGGTGCCCCCAAAGAAGGGAGGAACGTCTTCCGCGACCAGGTCTGCTGATGGAGGAAACCTCTCCCTCAGAGGGGGTTGCTGGTGGGCCACCCGCACATTCGTGACCCGTTACTTTATGGCTTCGAAAGTTGTGACATCGCACATGGCCTGGTCCTTTCCTTTGCAGGCCTATTGTCAGCCAAATCCTAAGTGCTGTTGCTTGGTTTCTAAAATTAGTGGCTAAAGAATGCCTCGTGTCCAGTGACCCGAGGAAAATAAAGAACAGCTTGTAAAGCATATTGAAAAATGGAGAAAATAGAAAATACCGAAATTGAAATAAAACAGCAATTAGAATCTGGCTGTCAGAAGACCGTAACGGGTCTTCTGGGTCTAGAGTTTGCCCCAAGATGGGACAACGCTTGATTTAATAATCCTGAACACTGACTCTAAGACACACTGACTCTTCCGCGTCCTTGCACCCTTATTTAAACCTTACACTCTGTATTCTTTCATACTCATGCTCTCTTTCTCAATCTCGTATCCTAAATACTCAGATGCCTTCCTAAGCTTCCACTCTTCATTCGCATTCGATACTGCCATAAATATCCCGTTCATATCATCCTTGTACGTCGTCACTCGTCTTTCCACACGCACTCCAGATAACAGCCTAGACGCCTAAGCCGAACACGAGGGTGCTGTTTATTGTTGCTCGCTTTCGAGGAGTGTTTCCCATGCTCTCTACAGTCATACTCACACAAAAAATACTGTCACAGACGATGACCTCCTACAAATATAAGAATCAAATTTTCAAGAACTTTTTAGAGTAGGTTCTTAGGTATATTGCAACTATAAATCAATTGGATGAAACGTTGTAAATACACTCGATATCTTCAACTTGAAAATAAGGGAGCATGCTAACACATACTTTTAAAATCTAGGCCTTAAGTATTAACATACTAGTAAAATAAATTTTACTTTACGGCACGTGTCTTGTCTTATGGTTAATGGTTAACACTGCTTTCTTGTCTACGTCAATGTATTGTGATGCTTATCGGTTAATCTTATTCGGTCTCGGTGTATCTCGTTCGTTTTCATTACCATGCGATCTTATATGTTCCCATTTGTGGATGTGATACTTTCGATCAATAATGAAAACGCCATTTTTCTCACTTCTCCGCAGTAAATATTGTATGTAAATAACACATACCTATATTAAAAGAAGACATCTATTGTTAGGATGCATTCTGCTCGAATAACAGAAGATTCAGATAGTAGAACGTTTGACTATTTGTATTGAAAGTTCCAATACGAACTATTTTACTATATATTTCGTACATTTAAAAGAATGTTAACCTTCGAAAATCAAAATTATCACTAATATGTACTCAACAACAAAAAAATTCCTTTTAATTAATATCGTATTACTATGCTCTTTATTTTCCACAAATATTTTAAGTTGTTGTTTTACAGCCAGAACATTTGTACTTTTGCGCTCGACTGATTTTACGATCTTGTTACATCGTCTGAGCCAACTATACATAAAGATAGAGATTTCGGAAACATGAAAGGTGGAGTCAAGTAGAAGTGGCAGAATGTGTCCCTTGTCCATGTGCTATCTCGTTATCCATCTTCTCATCTCTGTACAGTACGTGAGAATGGCCAACATTTAAACAATACCTTAAATGAACAAGCTGCACGTAAACAGTTACAATAGCGGTCCGCAACGAAAGCATTTATGCAAAGTACGAGACAAATCATTTTTCTAGAAAATGAAACTTTGAAACGAAAAATAATTCCATTACTTCATCTTATTTTGGGAAATAAAATCTTTCTAAAACTGGTTCGTAGAAGTAAATTCGTGAGTTTCAAAAAAGGATTTAACGAAAGATATTACCATTATGAAGTATATACATTGAAATTGGATTAAAAGGAAAATTTTTAATTTCTATTACTATAATATTGTATTTCTATAATTACTTGATTTAAGTTTTACTAAAAATTCGTGACAGCTACAAGATCATAGCATTCACAGAATAGCGATAAACATTAAAAAAGAATTTTAAATAACTACTGGTAAAAGAATGATAAAAAATTATTGATCCTCTCTGATTATAGCAATATTAGAAATAAGTATTTATGTCTATAAGTTTGATCTAAAGTTAAATCCAATAACCTAATATACTGGTTTCATTCATATAAACAAATTCATTATTTTACTGTTAAACTTATAGAAAAATCGCGTTTAGACAAATGAATTTTTTATTATTTGTTTCTATGTATATATTATTAAACTATATCTGACATTTAACAAGGTAACCAACTTTTATAAAAATATTATATGGCTGCTTTCATACACTTGCCATCTGGGAGATACGTATGAACAGAATACTAAAAAATCTTTTGATCCATTTTTGTCACCAAATTTTAAGATAAGTAATTTTACATTTTACAAACAGTCTTTATCAGAGAGTCTACTAATAGGCCCTGAACGTAATGCATAATACATTACTTTTTCCCCATTTTCCTTTCTTTTCTTTTTATTTAATGCTAAAATTTTTGTTTCAATTTTATGTACACAACGTGTCAAATATCTTATTATCCCATGTTTCATAAACCAGACCTCTGTTACTCTTTTTCTATCAATCTTTTTTCCTTTTATTTTTCTTTTATTTCGTTGCATAAAATTGAAATTTTATGTATACATAGAATTAAAGTCCCTTCTTTTTTAAATATTTCCAATATAACTGAAATATAAATTAAATGTATTGATTACTGATGATCATATTTTCCTTCCTTGTTTTACTACTACCGTTAATAGTACTTTATATTTTTATTTTAATATTTTTTTTACAATACGTCCTCTTTGTATTTCATTAGACAATATGTCACTCTTATCGATTTTATAAGCTGGTTTTATTTTTCTCCTTAGGGCAAGAGTATAACCAGAAAGTCTAGAGAGAAAGGACTTTTAACACCTAATACATTTGACCTATACTTTAATAATAAAGAGTCACTTTTCTCAACTAACTTCACGTATCCGTTCTCCTGAGTTGCTCAATCGCTCACGCACTCCTAACATATGTTACAAAACTGTTATGAAGTGCACTCCAATTGCAATTCGACACCTAGACCTAAATATCCGTTTCATCACGTATTTCAGTTTACATGTGAACCATTTGAAGACCAAAGTGATTAACTCCACCTATTAAACTTTCTTTAATTTTTCTGCCAAATTTTGATGTTTAAAATAAATTTCTATTTTTTGGTAAATGAGCAGCTCATATAATCTTTCATGGACCTCGTGCACTCGTACGATAGAGACAGGTTACTCATTTCTATGGTTTGTATATTATTTGGAGTTATATAAATTACAAGATTTCATTTTTCATTAATGTAAATTGATAAGCAAATATTTTAAACGTTGCGGAAATTTTTATATATATGTACATAAATCATGGCAGCGAAGAATATATTTTTTTAATTATTTGTTTTGTTCTTTACCATTTTATGCAGAAAGTTATGTGTAAGATAATAATGCTAATTGGGAAATTGGTAATATTACATCACAAACACGAATCCTGTTGTTGGGGATTAATACTTATTATTCATTTTAACACATTTTAACTCTTTTACCACAAAGCTATTGGACCTGTAAGATCTAACTATAGTAAATAAATAAATATATATAATACTACAAATAAATAGATACACCATCTTTGTAAAAATTAATATTGATTTCATCGAATATTTATTGTCTTCAATAATAGCGAAAGCATAAAATTTGAAACCAATTATTTGAATTGTTTCGGTAATAATCGTTTTACTGCCAACTCTAAAGGTGTTTCAATTTACACATTTTCACGAGTAAATTTTTATAAAATTTCATTATTTATTCAAACTTGAAGAATACATAATGCAATTTAATTATTTTTTCTTCTCACTGCATTTAAATATAGAAAAATTTAATTAAATTTAATTATTTAATTAATAATCTGAACGTAAATAAATAAGACATATCGGTCGTTGGTAGTTTTCGCATAAGCATACATCCAATTAGGGTAACCTATAGGATTAAAATATAGGTCAATTGACAATAAAAAGGTTATATTAAGGTTAGAATACAAAATTTAAGAAATATTCTTAAATTGTTCATACGGTATAACAGATTTTGATATAAGTTAAAATTTACTTTTTATTTCTATTTGTTAATTAAGTAATTTTTAAATGTAACTAGACATTGACATATGAGTATAGAATGTTATGCAAAATAACATGTATTCCATAATTTAATTTTTAATGCACAATAAATATTCAATTAATTAATTTTAATATTTGTATATTTATGATAATTTTCTTTTTTTAATTAATCTTAATAACAATTACAGAAACTTGAAGTTGCGTCTGGTAAACACGAACACTTCGAAAGCACAACAGAAGGATTTGCTATATACCATTATGCCGGAGTTGTCTCTTATTCTGTTGATGGATTTTGTGATAAAAATCGCGATGTGCTTTTCACAGACCTCGTGGAACTAATGCAAACAAGCACTAAGTAAGTTATTGCTATTATTTTCTTATATGTTATGTATTAAATTTTTACCAAATAAGTATCGAAAATTACCAAAAATTAATTTCCACTGTTCTATTTACATTTTTAAAATACAGAATATTTATAGTTTTAATATATTTTACTATTAGCATGTGTTAATTAACTTTTACGTAAAATTATAAAAATCAGGGTAAGTGATGCAACTTGATGAAGATACATACGTATGTCTTTTAAGTAAAACATATCGTGGAATGTGAGATTTCTCTGCACGTAGAAAAAAATTTAAGAAATTTAAGCGAAAGTTTATATTTAGAAATGGGTCACTTTTTATGCAACAATTGATGTTTTATTAGTTCTCTATTAAAAAATATTTTGACATTGATTTCACAAAATCAATAATCATTTACATGATACACACTAATTAAAACGCGAAGATAGTAAGATGGTCTACTTTGAAGATAATCAAGAGTTTTCTGACAGTTAATTAGTAGTAGAAATGTGTTTATAAAGAACTATTTAAGGCTGAGAATACTTTTGTATCGACAATACCAATGAATAGTAAGAATTTATTATCTTAGAAGGTGAAAGAAACGCAGCTTGGATTGCCTATGTTTCGATAATCCCACACTCGCAAATATAAACATAGAAAATAGAATATACTGTGGAAATGGGTGTGGCGGTGATAGAGCTTTCTCTCTTTGACGATTAGAATATTATATTTAAAATAAAATACAAAATCGACTGTTCAAACTAACTTTCGTGACCGACTCTCTCTCAAGCGACTCTTAAGACTGATTTCTCACTCTCACAAAACTGGCTCTCAAATCTGATTCGCAGAACTCGTACTTGCACTCCGACTCCCGCATCCCTTGACATTCCTTTTTATACTCATTCATCTACTATGCGGTCGGGAAGAGATGCCACAACGTGTTTACATCCTCAGGGTTGACTGACTCCACTTACACTCTCTCGATCACAGGCAGTGACTGCTATTGGCCGAAGAGTGACAAAGATTATCAGGGGGCCATAGCAAGACCGAGTAAGATAGGATGAGGCAGCATCGGCGTTAGTTCTCTGTTTCTTAATAGCTTCAAAGACGCATAATACGTATTGCCAGGCGTCCGAAAATTCTAAAAGAATTTCAGGGATTCATTTGTTCTTCCTGCGCCACTTATATTCTTAGTATAAACATTCTGTCAATTCACAGTGCACCCTTCCGAACACTCGTCAATCATGCCCGCAGTCACTCGATCCACTGCTACGCAACACTGACACTCACTACTCGCGCCGACAAATGCTCGATCTGCTGATACGTAGTTCCGAAATTCACTAATACCACAATATGTATCTTTTTTATTACACAAAATGTCAACGTGTGACAAGATATAATATAGTAGGTTGCGAAGAACGGGTGTATTTCCGCTTTCAGCCTCGAAGTATATGTAGGATTTCTAGATAGATTAATCCTATGCAGACCGAGATCTACGCGTTTAATGGACAACAACTCCCTTTTAATAATAAAACTGGTTTATTTAATTAACATATTGCACTAAGTTCCTCTCAATTCTAACTCTCAAACACACGATCCTCTATTCTCTACATCTCGAATACACACGATCTGCCACCCCCACGCCCTTGCACCCTTATTTAAAGTCAAAACTCTCTCTTTCCATACACAGGCTTTCTCTCTTAATCACCCGACTAGTCATAAATATGTCATCCGTTCGCACGCATTTCAGGTATCATTCTAAAGGCCTAAGTCAAAGCCGATGCCGCTGTTTATTATTTTCCAGCAGAGTCCGCCGCTCGTCACCCCGCATATATGTACATCCAGTGCTGAACAAAAGTATTGGCATAGCATGGAAGTGCTTATAACTACTAAATAAATTGATGTGATAGAAAAACTTTTTGACATATTCATTTATTATTTATTCTAGTTTTATTAGATAGTAGAAGCAGTAATATAAATACATTTATTCACGAAACAATAACAAAAATGTATTTATTGAACATTTTATGAGTGGATAAAAGTATTGGCACACTCGAATAAAAACGTTTAAAAATGACTTGGAATTAAATATTAATATTTAGTTGGCTCTCCATTCCTTTTAAGAACTTCCTTTAATCGTTTGGGCATTGTATCAACCAACTTTATTGTAAAATCCGGCTCGATTTTATTCCATTCTTGTAAAAGGACATTCTTCGAGTCTGCTTTGCATGTTATGCGATGTTTTCGAATCCTTTTTTTCAATTCATTTCAGATATGTTCGATAGGATTCATGTCTGGACTCTGCAGTGGTGTATTTAGGGAATGAGAAGTATTATAAATGATCCAATGGTGTACGATGGAAGCGGTGTGCTTTGGATCGCGGTCTTGTTGGAAATAGAAATTCCGTGGGAGATTTAATTTTTCCGCTTTTTTGAATAAATTTTGTTTTAATATATTTAAATATGCGTATTTGTCCATAATATCATCTATAAAAATTAATTCGCCAACCCAAGATGATGCCAAAGAACCCCACACCATAACTCCACCACCTCCATGTTTTATACTCGATTGTAAATTTCGTAGATCCAATCCAGTATTTGGCTTTCTCCAAACTAATATTCTACCATCGGATTTAAACATGTTAAATTTGCTTTCATCGGAAAACAGTATGTTGCTCCAAAATGTTGAATCCTTCGTTATGAATTCTTTGGCAAATTCAACCCTCATCTTTCGATTTTTTCCCGATATATATGGTTTTCTTCGTGCAACACACGCAGATTATCGGGCAGTTTTTAATATCCCCCGTACAGTTTTTCAAACTTACTTCTTTTTGACACTATTTAATATGATTCTGAGTTCCGAGGAGTTTAATTTAGGATTTTTCTTCACTTCGTTTACAATTTTACGTTTTTCTTTAACAGATAACGTGGGAGGACGACCACTTCGATTCGCATTATTAAAATCTGATTGATTTGTAAATCGTTTTACAATGCTTCTAATAGTAAAACGACTTTTGTTAACAATTTGTAATATTTCGCTATAAGATTTTCGCATTTTGTACAAATTTAATATTATTTTTCTCTCTTCACTTGTCGTTTCTTTCGCTTTTCTTGACATTATTACTTTTTCTTACTTTCCCTGTTGCTAGACGACTGAACTTTAGGATAATTGTTCTTAAAAATGACAATCGGGGTATCACCTAACTAGATTTTAAAATAACGATCGGAAATTTTTCAAACAAATGCGGATATACTATATTGAGCATCATGTGCCAATACTTTGTCCACCCATAAAATGTTCAATAAATGTATTTTTATGTTATTGTTTCGTGAATCAATATATTTATATTATTACTTCCACTATGTAATAAACTAGAAATAGATAATAAATGAATATGCCAAAAAGTGTTTCCTTTAAATCAATTTTCTTAGTAGCTATAAACACTTGTACCACAACAACCATGCTGTGTCAATACTTTTTCCCAGCACTGTATGTGTGTTGGTACCTTCTTCGTCAAAGGAATATCGGATCTGCTCGAAGGGATCGAGACACCGATAAACAAACAGGATAAGATAAATGAAAAGAACAGAAAACTTTAATTGTAACGAAAGGAAAGAAAATATAAATAGACCGAAATTTCGTTTACACCGTTACACACCGACACGCGCTCTTTCCGATATCAGACAACGCACGTCCATACCGATCACAGTTTCATTTCGCACAACTCTCAAGAAGTGATTCTCTCTTTGTTCTGACTACTTTGATTTTGACTCTGGCGTGGTGCTAGAAGTCCTCTTTTAGAAGATCGATGACCTACTGAATTGGCCGTTAATTAATTGATTCGGAATCACGCGATTCAGCCAACTTGCGATTCGCCCGTGAAAATTACACGATTTACTCTCGAAAATATAGTCCTACTATACGTTAGTAGTAAATCAGAAATAAATGAGTAAAGGTGACTATCAATTTATATGCTTTGAACAATAGAAACAGAAAGAAGATTGAAAGAACTTTGTGACTAGAAGGTAAAAGTTAGTAATTAATTTCATTAGAAAGTAATCTAGATATATGGCAAAGAGTGTTTGCGGTGAACGTCATCAGAGGAACAAGTTGTCTTCCTGGAAGAAGAATTTCAAGCAAATCGACTATAATTAGACTGTAATTACAATTAGCTGCAATGTGCTATTGCATAGAAAATTAAGGCGAGGATTTCATAGCTACCTTTTGATAATCGTGGAATAGAACTTATCAGATTAAGCATTTACTGTTTGTGTCATCGACAGTTTAACTTTTTATTATAAAGCTTTTAACTCAAAATAGATTCCAAATTGAACAACTTTCTCCTCTAATTGCTTTACAATTACTTTTTGCGTTCCTTCTGATCTTAGAATATTTGTTTCAATTTTGTTGTTATTAAAATAGTGTGCTTTATTAAATATAATTCAATTTTTCCCATAATATAAGATTTCATTAACTTGTATAATGATGATAAGCAAGTTCTTGGTCTATAGCATGATAAGTTAAGTATGCTTGAATTTTAGGTTAGGTTTTAGTATATTTCACCGTAGGTTAAAAACTTCGGTAAGTATGTTGAATTTTATTTGTATGCTTTGTTATGCAGTATGATTCATAAATACATATCCATATATCGCGAAATGAATCTACACACTAGAGTACATACATGTCTTTTATACAGGATGATTCACTTAAATTAAGCAGCTAAGTTATTTACATTACTATGAAAATTAGGGAGAAACGACAATGCGGGGTTTGAATGGTTCCAAGGCGTGCATCTGGTGGTGAAAAAAGAAGTTCTGTCAAGGTCATGTATCTTTTTTAAGGATATCGACATCTTTTTGCACATTAACAATTATTCTTCATGGCATGATATTGTAGTCTGTCTTAAGACGAGTTCAATGACTTATAGTACCATGACCTTGAGATGACGTTGAAAACCAAAATGTGACCTGACGTGTTAAGAATACAGAAACGGGGGAATTTATCTTATTTTATTGTAAGTGCTCAAAGTCGACCGCCTACATTTTGTATAGCGTCCTATCGTATCGAATTCCTTCGATGTCCTAGAACGCTTATCACGCGCCAAATTAATATTGCGTGACTAGTTGTAATAATAAGGATCCAGAATGTGTGTGGTCAAAAGAGAGTGTTTATTTAGAGAAAAGTGTAGAATAGTTATAATGTAGACGTTAACGGAGTACCGTTTCGAACACGCGGTTGTATGTGTAATTCACATGTTTTAAGGATCGGTGCCGAAGACGAACTGACTTCTCGATTTTGCTGTATGTCCTGTCGCGTCGTGTTCGGTCCGGTGTTTTCTCTAGTTTAGTTCTGATTGGGTAAAATAGATGTTGGTGGTGGAAAGGTAAAGAGTTTTAATTGGACAGAGGGTGTGACATAAGGACCTTTGGCTAAGGAGTAGGAAACTGTCAAGGAGCCGATTTCTGATGGTCAATGACGTGATTTATAAGTGCCGTCCGTCCGTTGCTTGTTGGGCCTGTCACAAGTGGGTCCCATCTGTCGCGTCTGGTACTAGTAAAATTCCTAATTTTGCTTTACCTTTATAAACTTAATCCGCTAGAACGACGTTGAGGCATATCTAACCTCCGGAATTGCAGTCGCGGTATAAAATATAAAATAAACCGTTAAGTCTGTTAAAAATGTAAGTCTTAGAATAAAAATCATGTTATAAACTCGCTTTCCGGGACGGAACACTTTGTATATAAAACAAAAAATAACTCAAAACAACTTCAAACAACTCTCCTCTCAACATCTTTCGATTTCACGCTACCAAGCTCGACATAACTCTCCCTCTTCGAAATGATCGTTCCTCGCTTTCTCTAAATTTTCTAAAATTAGAAATGCCAGTCAGAAAAAGAAAAAAGAAGACAATAAACAGCCGTTGTTCCGTCGTGGAACAAGGAAGAAGACTCATTACGGTCTTCCAACAGCCAGGTCTTAGGGTCGAACAATTCGGCATCGGAATTTTCCGCTCCATGCCTTCAGCATGTTCGTAAATTCCCCTCACTCCTTCAATCACCGAAGATATTACAGACCAATCGGTGAACTGTTCGTCGACAATCGTTTTTGCCGTTGGATCTGATTTATTTCTGGTCCATTTGCTGTTACTCCTTTTATAGCTCTTTTCCGCTATGCCACACAACGCAAAATCCAAAATGTGAACTATAATACATCGAATCTGCGATATAAATGGACGATATGTGGACTGTATCTATGTACTTGTCACTGAAGAATCGGATAATATCGAAAATCAATCATCTTTGCGCCAAACTTCTTGCCTTTCATGACTTTTCCCTAGATCGATATGACTATTTTTACTTAAATCAACGAAAAGCTATACACACTGAAAGCATTAATGATAAACTCAAATGCAAGAGACGATTGATACGGCAATTTGGTATCTTGTCAAATTGTAAAGTAATCCAGCAAATTTATCTTTTCAGAAACAAATATCGACGTAGTTCTTTCGCCTTTTACCATGAAGAATAGATTCGAATGATTTTCTAACGATGCGTCGAATACGTCGCAGTAAAATTTGTAATTACGAATTCTGTTCCGTCGTGGAACAAGGAAGACCCGTTACGATCTTCCAACAGCCAGGTCTTAGGGTCGAACAATTCGGCATCGGAATTTTCCGCTCCATGCCTTCAGCGTGTTTGAATGCTTTACCTTCTTTCTTTGACTTCTCGTGTCGCGGAACACGAGAATCCTGGAAATCCCTAATTTAACGAAATTAGGCGACGGCTCTTAAGACTTGGCTGACAATAGGCCTGAGGGCTCCACGTGGTCCGCACACGTTGGAAGCCTCAGGCCCTCGCTAGGGGTAATAAACGACCGATGGGGTCACCAGCGCGCGGGTGGACCCCAGGTACCCCATCTTGTAGGAGAGGATTTCCTCCACTATCGTTGCTTTTTGGGGGCACCTTCCCTTTCTGCAAGGTCACCGATTTGCGAACCAAGGGAACGCCCTTGGTCAAAGACAGCCAATCATATTTGGCGAGCTCCCGATTTTTCCTAAGGCCGATCTTAGGAAGATCGAGGAGCTCACTTCCGCACGAGCTCTGAAAGACACGGGTTCTCTCCTAACACTTCGGTACGAGCTCGGAGAGACACGGGTTCTCTCTAAAGCACTTCCTTGCGAAATCTGAGAGACACGGATTCTCTCTAAAGACACTTTGGTACGAAATTTGAGAGACGTCGGTTCTCTTCAGAAACTCCGTCTAACCGATTCAAATCAACAACACGCCACGTTCTTTTCGAAACCTCGAACGTCGTAGACACGACTCTTTTCCGCTCGTGCAACTTAAACAGTTGCCCAATATTAATTTGGCGGGCAACACGTGTCGTATTCGCGAGACGGCCTTACAACCCGTCGGAAATACGAGAATTTCGATCGCGACGCGACGCGACAAATTCGTATCGTTTATAGCGATAACTTCTTCGTCGATAGTCTTGTTTTCAGGAGCTAACACGAATCATAGTTCACTGCTTACAATTTAAATAAACTACTTACTTCAGCGAATCTGTTAAAAGTGGAAACGGAGGAATTGAATGAATCAACTGACATCTGCAAGTAATATCTTTTGACAAAAAGATTCGCAATCTAGAAAACAGAGAAAGTCATCGATGAAAAAGCAAACTCATCTTCCTGAATTAATTAATAAGAATTGCAACGTGTTGTATACATACTTGTCATGCATATATTACGTATATCGTGTCAGTCATCGTTCAGAACGCATATCTCAGACATTGTCATGTAAGAATCACTTGTACTGCGTACAATGTTTGACAAATATGTCATTAACAAGAATGAGAAAATTAGCATAAAATCATCTGTCAGTCTAATAAATAGTTCTGTTACATTATACCATCTGTGAATTACATTATGCAAAATATGCTAATAATCTGTATAACTGGAAACCATTTTATAACTACAGTATTAATTATTACGATTCTGTTTTCATTGAATAGAAATGACATCAAATAGTACGCTTAAAAATTAATGGGAAGAAGAGAACATTGGATTCATACTTGTATGGATCATATACCGAACTACATCAAAGCCAGTAATGTTTTCACACAGTTTTATCAAACGCTACGGAATGACTATAATTTTCTCACAGAAAAAATTACTTGGCACTTTATGTCAATTTACTCGTCTATATTTTAATAGCCTATGAGAAGCTATTATTTAGTCGTTGAAACATCATTTAAAATGGATAGTCTACGCCAATGAACGATCCTAAACATTCGTAATCGCAAACGCTATCCTGAATTTATACCCTTTTAATCCTCTATTATTCTATCCAAATGATCCATTTTTATTTCGCCTTGCCACTTTCTGATTGATAATTCTTTTTACGAGCATGGCTAATTTCGATATAAAGAAAACCAATAGAGTACCTAACTGACAACAAATGCAGAAGATCAAAGAAAACTGTTAGAGTAAAATACATCGATCACTTGAATGTATAGAGAATGTAGACAAAATGTGCCATAATATTAATCGTGGTATAATCATGGTCTTAGAGGGGACTATTTTATATTTTATTTTATGTCATCGAGACATCTGAAATGGATGAAGGAAATGTATATCCAACAGTGCATAGTATTATTAGAACGCTCACTGTGAAGGTCATTAATAGCAACTATAAGTGAAATGTGAAACAACTCATTCAGCCATTGGATCAACATGTAAGAAGATTACAATCGAACGTTCATTGGCTTAGTTAAGTCTCAGATTACGCGTAATATTATAACGCTATTATGTGTAATTGCACTGTTTCATCAACACGTTTAGAAAGCATGTTTTGGAGTAAAATAATGCAATAAAATACGTGAGAATCTTGAGAATTGTTATATCTACTTATTATTCTACTATTATCCGATACTGTCTAATACTTGCAGGTACTATTACTGCATCTATGTACATACAGATGTATGTGTCACGATATTCTGCCTTTCAGGTTTACGTCTTTATTATTATTTATTAGCGTAAAATATTTGACATGGATTTGAATAGTTTCGAGGGGAACAAATTTTAACGGTACTAGTTTTCTTGTAGATAGTCGTGTAGAGAAGATCTGAAGGTCATTGATATTTTTTTAAATAGAATAATATATTTTTTATTGCGTCATTCGATGCATCTTGACATACTTTGCAAGAAAGTTTTAAGCCATTTATATTAAAAAAATCATTAGTTTAGGAGATGTTGTAATTTTATTGTTGTCAGAAAATAGTTGTTAAAGTTCTGTATTCATTATTAATACAGCGGGCTAATAAACAGAGAAAAAATTATACAGTAATAATCAACTACGCAATAATCACCTTATTATCTAAAAATAAAAGTAATTTTTATAATTTCTTACGTAATTTCAAATTAATTTATTAAGAGGTCTTATTAGTAATGACTTGTTATATTTGTGTATAACCATATAACTATAACTATAATATTGTGTTGTCTTTCTTTTCTTCGATGAAATTATAAGATATCAAAAAGAAAATAATCTACACGTTGAAAAATTAAAAATAATTCTGTTTCCTATTTAATACAAAATTGCTTAATATAGCAATTAATACCATTAATACCATTATACAATAACGAAAAAAATGTATAAAATTAATTACGTTTGCAATAGAACATTTATGGTATTATTTTATAATTTCATAGTATAATCTATTATTATGCGTAATTTATAATGCGTCATTATTTTATCATTGTATAACCTTTACTGTATAATGTTCAATTTAATTTCAAGACTATGAATTTCGTGATACAAAAACGGGATGTTTCCTCGTTGAAAAAGAAGTGAACAAACAATTTGATATAATGTTTTTCCGCTCGAGGTTTCGTTTTCCAGAAAATTAAATTTGCAAATTTATAGTAATTCATATAAGATAGACACTTTGTCCTTATCTCGCAATTAAATTATTTTTATCGGTACTGGTATTCGCAAACATAGATTCCGGTATGGTTCATAAATACCAAAAACATAGTAATACAAAATCGACAGCCATCGTAGAATTTTGTATTACTTTATCACAAGTTATCGCAATGACAACATAATCGCAAGTATGTCGATATTTTGCTTGCACTAGAAGCTTACAGTAGCAATGCTTTCGCTGTAAATAGGCTGTATAGAAAAATTCAATCAATAATCGTCATCGTTTCGACGTACGGATGATCCAAAGAGTAAAACAAACGTTGGCAGAAACAGGCTCGTTCAAATTATTTTATGAAAATCATGGTAGTCATCCACGGGTATATAACAACGTAGAAGAAGACATACTTCAGGGTGTAAATAGTATTATACTCCACTGTTCCGTCGTGGAACAAGGAAGACCCGTTACGGTCTTTCAACAGCCAGGACTTAGGGTTAAACAATTCGGCATCGGACTTTTCCGCTCCATGCCTTCAGCATGTTTGACTGCTTTACCTTTTTTCTTTGACTTCTCGTGTCGCGGAACACGAGAATCCTGGAAATCCCTAATTTAACGAAATTAGGCGACGGCTCTTAAGACTTGGCTGACAATAGGCCTGAGGGCTCCACGTGGTCCGCACACGTTGGAAGCCTCAGGCCCTCGCTAGGGGTAATAAACGACCGATGGGGTCACCAGCGCGCGGGTGGACCCCAGGTACCCCACCTTGGAGGAGAGGGTTTCCTCCACTATCGTTGCTTTTTGGGGGAACCTTCCTTTTCTGCAAGGTCACCGATTCGCGAACCAAGGGAACGCCCTTGGTCGAAAACAGCCAATCATATTTGGCGAGCTCCCGATTTTTCCTAAGGCCGATCTTAGGAAGATCGAGGAGCTCA
>NW_016908752.1:542558-577397 GCF_001483705.2 Eufriesea mexicana | reverse complement strand
CCGCTCGTACAACTTAAACAGTTGCCCAATATTAATTTGGCGGGCAACACGTGTCGTAGTCGCGAGACGGCCTTACAACCCGTCGGAAATACGAGAATTTCGATCACGACGCGACGCGACATCCATAGATAAGTACTCGAAATCTTAGTTCAAGATATATTAGTGATTTAGTGAGAGAACTGTATGCCGTATACTACAGAATGTGTAGCGTGGCGAAGGTAGCCTTGTATTTTCTGTGGTGCTTTCTTCTCCGTATGCCGAATCCTTACAGGATACTGAACACTTAGGGTGTGCAATAAGCCACAGTTTGTTTTGTATATACACTTTATTACATGATTTGATGAGTTGTATGATGTGTATGTGTTTGGTATATCGTCTTCTGCTCTTTTACGTCTTGTCTTCCGTCTTACGTCTTCAACTTCTCGTTTTGTCTCCCAACTACCGTCTCGATGTGTTCTGTCTGACTTCCAAAAACTGTCTGATGTTTCGTCTTTAACTTCTAACTATCGCCTGTCTTGTCTAATCTAGGTTTGCGGTGATTGGTGGAGAGTGATTGTAGGTAAAGGAGAAAATAGAGTTTTTGATTGGACAAGGAGTTTTAACAGGACTTTGGTTTAGGAGAAGGAAACTGTCAGGGAAGTTTCCCTTTAATGTTGTTTAGTTTTAAGATTTATGAGTATGTTTGTTTAGCGTTTTGGCGGTTCTGTTGAGTCTGGTCCCAAGTACTGCTATCCATAGTCCTTGTCTTTGATTTATAATTTGTTAATCCTCGAGAAGAACATCTCATTTTAAGATCTTCCATGTATCATTACCGTCGTAACAGAATGAACAGATGCATCCGCATCACTATATTCGGATAAATAGAAAAACTTATATTTATATAAGGTATAATATAAAGTGAATAAAAAAAACCTTAAAGTGAAATTTTTCAAAAATGAAAGCCCAGTTTAATGAACAGTATGAGGCTCTTATGAGGCTCTTATCACGTTATCTGAATACTGCAACTTGTATCAAGTCTTATCCTAAAAGCCATTTTCACACCCGCGAACTCTCCCTGTAAGATAAAGTGTTGATCTTACGCGAATGGTATAAATTTTCAAAATCGATTTTTTCGAAAATGAAGCTTCGAAAAAAAAAAACTTGATATCAAACATTTCGTTCATTTTTCAATGTAAAATTATCTCTTTTTTGGCTATACCACGAATATTGTACAAGAAATGTATTAAATATGTTATAAATTTACAGTTCTTTGGTCCACAAGTTATATTCGCAAGAAGTCCAAGCAAGCAAAACGAAAACGCTTAGATCCAGACCCACTACTGCTGGTAACAAGATAAGGAATCAAGCGAGTCGATTGGTTAATCAATTGATGAAATGTACACCACATTACATTAGATGTATAAAGCCAAATGAGACAAAAAGACCTCGAGACTGGGATTCAGTTAGAGTAAAGCATCAGGTATGTCCTTTTTTTCAGTAAACCTTCTAAATTTTTAATTTTTATCCGTGTCTACATACAGAGAGTCTCAGAAATATTCGAACTTCGATAATAACCACTTTTATAGATGCTAATATAATATAATACAATTTTTAACTTTTGTAAATGAAAATATGCTTTATGTTACATCAAATAAGCTGTCGATGAAAATGAACTTTTTATAAAATAACAGTGTCGTGAAATATACAGAATTGACTGTCACACAAAATAATGATATCTTGGGAATCTTCGATATACATAAATTAAAATGTTCACGAACTTAAAGTGTTATGCCTCTTGGATTTATTTTAATTATTAATTATTCGATGTGACGCGCATCCTCATTAACAACGATTTTGAAACTTACATAATAAGATAATAATAGTCGTTAGAAATCAGCAATCGAAGATGATGTGTGACCCACTACATACAATATAATTTAATACCAAGCATCTATAAGCAAATATTGATATATTTTTTCATGTATATTTTCAATTGGGCAAATAAATGGAAAACAATTTTTTACTACCTTTTTGTAAAATTAATTATGAATATTAATATACTGTAATTAAGTATATATGTATACGAGTGTATATACTTTAAACTGAATTGTTGTCTGACGATGCAAAGCAATTTAACGATTATCAAAATATTTAATCGGAATATTACGAATATTGCATTAATTTATTATTTATTTACGAATAAAATTAATTCAAGGATATTAAATACAGGATGTCCTATCTAATTTGCAAATTGGAAAGTCTCGCAGACAACTAATTTAAAAGAAAATAAACTAGTACATGTTTTATCTTACGGTATTTTGAGCAGAGATGCAACTAACACTATTAGCTTTGAACACGAAACATGTAAATTTAGCATGAATTTGAAAAGATGTGTCTCTATATATATCTTAAACAGAAATCTTACAAGAAAATGTTTCAGATAAAAGTTATGTCTTGTTTTGCATAAAATGAAGTTTAGAAATCAAAAAAATATAGGCTTGTGATAAAAAATGTAAGTTGACCTTGAAATAATCTTGCATTAAAAAATTTATTGGATTATTTAAATCCACATTCAAAATACTAAAAGATGTGACATTATTTTCCGGTATGTTACCTTAGGACATCCTGTACACTAAATAGGAATTTAATTATGATCAAATATATATTTTACGTATACAATACTAACAAAATATTAACAATACTAGTAAGAATACATATTTCTCGAATTGATATTTTTCTTTTTCACACCATTTAGGTAGAATATTTAGGTTTGAAGGAAAATATCAGAGTACGTAGAGCTGGTTTCGCGTACAGAAGGCCGTTCATCAAATTTTTACAAAGGTATGGAATTCTCACGAAAGAAACCTGGCCACAATGGTCAGGAGATGGCAAACAGGGTGTCGAATGGATATTAAGAAGCCTTCATATCGATCGATCTCAATATCAACTAGGAAAAACGAAATTGTTTATCAAAGCTCCCGAAAGTGTAAGCACCAATTTTATTTTAAAAATATGATAGATATGTTGATTAGTTCAATGATAAGAAGCATTGCTTTATAAAAATAATTTTTATGATATGTACATGTACTGTGCAGAGCCAGAAGGTAGAACTAACAAAATATCGTTAAGCGCGAGATCGCGACCGATCAAATGACTGATCAAGTGAGTTTTTAAATCTTAGGTTAAAAATTCTACATTCAACCTTGTCATTTTAATTACTTTATTTAACGACTTTTCTCGTAAGTCACGTGTAATAAATTTTTCGACTTCTCTCTCTCTCTTTCTCACGATCATTTCACCGGTTGTAATTATGTTGAAAAATTTATCCGTTTATAACGTGTAAAAATCGCAAGGACGATGAAACCATTAAAATCTCTTTCAATTGTAAGAAACATGTTTATGAAAAAAATTACTATTATTTTCCAAGTGTACAAAGTTGTACGACTATGGCTTATTTTTTATTTTCTGTCCTTGTTTAAAATCCAAATGAAAAAGATTAATTTCTTTTGTTGTTACATAAAAATTGTTATTCGTTCATCATTGCTCGCGCTAAATTAATTACTATCTCCTCGCAATTGTAAACAAAATAGCTTTTATTAAGATTTGGCAGAAATAGGTAGGATAAACCGAGGTGAATCGGATGGAAATAAAAATATAGTCAAATTTTGGAGGTATTTGGATAAGTTATTTAGAGTGAGTCGTATTACTCTCCTTTTTCATTTAAATAACTTTATCATTAAATATGATAATCGTTTATGTTGCGTTACGAGAAACGCGATTAAAGTATATGACGCATGACGTTTGCTATTATTCATGAGTAGAATTCAGCATCTATGCCACCTGGACTACATCCCTTAAGTGATACACGATTTTTAATTGTTTCCTCGATAACTTCTATCTCAGTAGCAATTATCCGATCATTAACTGCGAAATTTCGAAGTATCGTACGAGAGCGATCACCGTGCTTAATTAGCCGATTTTTCTCGAAATCAACGGAGAATCGCCTTCCTCGGTTTCCTATCCAGAAGACTAAGGCGCCAAGGGAATAATGAAAAGGAGAATAAACCTGTTGAATAAGGGAGAACTTTAGAATTTCGAAAACTAAAAAGAGTTAGTCAAGGAGAAAGCGAGTCAGCATTCAATAGCCTGGCACTTAGTACGATGAAAAATTTATCCATCTACCTGCAGAAGATACAGTGTAATATCTTTAAAAAGTGGTGCCACGAGAAACGTACTGACGCAAACGGGGACAAAGAATAACTGTGATGAACAACCACCATTGCGCTAAGTAGAATCGTTGACCTAGTAAACATTAAATTATACATTTCTTAAATTAACACGAAAATTTCAAGTTATTCTAAAAATCTTTAAGTTATCCGATTCACCCCCAAATTCTTCATCTTTCAATTTTCCGTTTATAAAAGAAAAATTTTTAAATTTGTTTCTATTTCTGATCATTAATATTCGTGATGAGTATATACTTATTATGAATTTATGATAAACATTTGGATTTCTAAATTTTAACTATTTTTTTTTTTTTTTTTTTTTTGCCATCGTACAGACTTTGATCCGATTCATCTCTGTCTACCCTATGTATAAATTTTCTGTACGTATAAATTTTAGTATTAATAAAGTAGGACTTGTATAAATACATATTTTAGAATGTAGACTTACTATACATAACCTAAACTTCCGTCTGTATCAGGAATTTTTCTGTTTTTCTTCAACTTTAGATGCAGGGTGTCCAAAAAAGTTTAGACTAAACTGAAACTACATGTTACCGAGTTCAAGTAAATGAAAAAAGTTCATATAAACTTATGTCTGAAAAGGCTTTAGTGAAGAGATATAAGCGTTTAAAGATTTGGAAACAAACTTCGTGTTACAACTTTGCATGCACATCAATTTTCTATAAATGTGTGGGCAGGGATAATAGACGATAAATCGATAGGTCCTTATAGAATGCCATGCAAACTAACAGCTGAATCTTATTTATAATTTTTGCAAAATAATCTTCACGATATGTTGCATCACGTCTCATTAGAAACACCCTACCAAGTATCAATAACACGATGGTGCCCTGCCACATTTTGGAGGGAATATGAATTTCTTAAGAGACAATTCTCTCAATGTTAGATTGGTCATGGCGAACCAATCAGATGGCCTCCTCGGTCACCTAATCTAACGCCTTTTGACTTCTATTTACGAGGTCATGCAAAAGAGTTGGTTTATAAAAATACGATAGAAACAGTAGATCGACTTTGAGAATGTATTCGAAATGTATTTACTATTATTTTCAATACAAATGGAATCATTTGAAAGAGTTTAACAATCGCTAATTTGACGAATGGAATGCAGAAAGAGGAATTTTCAAACATTTCTTATTAGTGTCACAAAAAATCATAAATATCTGTTTAATAAAGAATTTTCGGATATAAGTTTATATGAACTTTTTCATCTATTTGAAATAGGTAAGTTTAGTCTCAACCTTCTTGGACAGCCTGTATATAAAGTTTCTCTGTGTAATAAACTTTATGAGCTTATATCGCAAATCAGACCGACGTGCAATATGATGAGAATAACTAGTGCCTCGCCAAAAAAACATAGCTCTGAAAAATTACTTGATGGGAATATTCCAAAAACATGACTGTTACGCAGTGCATATGGAATATCGCTCCTTGGCATACCTAAATGAGCCGTGAGATCGGTATTTCTATGGTTTATAACACGATCGTAAAGACAGACTATTTTCGAGTTGCAATCTAGGAATATTGGAGGGCAATGAAACAGATGTTCTTTTAAATCTTAACCCTTTGCACTCGACGATTTTTTGGCTAGAGAAGAGTAGAAATTCAAAGATTTTCTACTGAAAAACTGACGATACTTTTTTGAGCAGTGAATAAAAAATTGTATAATAATAGAATTGTAAAATTAATTGATTTCAATACCTCGTACGCTATTACATTATATTAAATTTGATATATTAATTAATATCGATCTTCCAAATTTTATGAAATGGTGACTGAGGGTTACCTCTCGAGTGTAAAGGGTTAATTTCGTTCACGCTTAATAGCGAAAAGACGTGTTATAGACCTCGGTAATTCTGAAGGGTCATCCCGAAGTTCCTCTGATGGTAAAAACTACCGACACTTCGCACCTGGAGGAAGACCGTAACCCTTGGGCAAAATCCGTGATCTCACGTCTGCTTAGGTATCGTCCCACCCTTACCAAAAGAAGACACGCCAAGAGCGCACACAAAAGTGGTCACAACATTTAGGATGCCGCTGATTGGAAAATTAAAATTTCTCAAAATAAGCAATCAGCGTGCATCCTCGACATACCAAGGCGAGGAATCGGAGATCAAAATTGAATCAGTCAGATTCGAGACTTGAAACAGTCATATTCGATACTTCAAACAGTCTAATTCGAGACTTGGAACAGTAAGAATGGAGACTCCGTGAGAAAGAATTAAGACTTCGACGAGTCAAGACGAAACATATTAACATACGAGCTACCGTAGAAATTTATCAGCACTAGACCGTAAAAAGTTTAAAGCAGCCCACGCGTTCCTACGAAGGAAATAACTTGGACCGCGACGCGTGGGAACAATGACCATCAAGATAGAATATACAAAATCAGTAAACAGAATAAAACATGTTTAGCTACCACACGTAGCCATCAAGAGTAGAATATCTTGAACTTCCGGTACATAAACTTAGCATAAGTTAATTCTACGAACTTAAGAAGGATAAAACATATAAAACTAACGAATAAAATAGAATATATTATAAAACCGAATAGTGATAAGACATCGATCGGTATAGATCATCCGATACAAACGATTAATGCATTTTTGGTATAACGCGGTTTATTGCAAATTGTAAAATATAGGCAAATATTTCAATATTTTTGTAAAAGCCGATTTCTTTGAAAACGAAAAATCATATGAAAAGAAGTTTTTTTTAGTAAATTCATATCCTATCCAGTTATGTTCATCAATTACTGATCACCCTGTATAGTGACATAATATCTAGTAGAATACGTCATTCCGATTTTTATTTTATATTCATAATTGAATATATACATACTTATTTGCCAAATTGATTAAGTCCAAAGAACAAAAAGTTGAAATTTATTTTTAATATAAAAAATTCAACGTTGATCAAATGTTTTGGTGCAAACATTAAAAAGAAAAAAAAAATCAATTTTAATATATCCTGATCTTCCTTTTTGTTAATAATGTGGATCATATTTATTTTACATAATACAGGATGCATTATACTGTACAGTACATACAGCTCTGCATAATACGTATATCATGAATTTTTATATTAATTTTATATTTATCAGCTTAAGCTTACTTAAGATTTTTAAAGTTCTCAAGCATGAAACTTTAATCGAGGTTTCTAAGCATAAGTTGTATCTGTATGAAAAAATTTTTGCCAACCAACGTATTTTTAAATTTCTTGATGACAATAGAAGTTATAAAACTTACTTAACAATTCTGACAAAATGTTAAAGTATTTTTTCATAAAATTTTTCTTATTTAGAAGCTCTAAGTGTGCATTTCAATAAAACAGACCTAGTTCTGAAACTCTAATTTATCTGTGTTTCATATAATGTAACAGTATAAATTGACAATATATTCGATTATTATATTTTATCATTTCAGCTTTTCATGTTGGAAGAAGCAAGAGATCAGAAATACAATATGTACGCTAGAGTAATCCAAAAAGCGTTTAAGAAATATTTCGCTCGAAAGAGGCAGGAACAAGAAAAACAAGAAGCAGCTGATTTGTTATTTGGTCGTAAAGAACGTAGACGAGCTAGTTTAAACAGAAATTTTATGGGTGACTACATTGGGTTAGAAGGCAAACGTCAAATATTAAACTTAATTGGAAGAAAAGAAAAAGTTTTCTTTGCTGAGGTTGTAAAGAAATATGACAGAAGGTTTAAGGTATTTACATTAATTACTTAAATATATCTATACAAAAGTTAATTCGAAATACATATAATGCAATATAACACAATATATATATATTACATACGTATGTTACATATATTATATATGTTACATTGAATATATCAACGATAAATTGCAGATGAGCAGAAGAAATCTTATTCTTACCAATAAACATTTATATCTTATTGGTCAAGAAGAAATGAAAAAGGATTCAGAGAAAGGAAAACTGATAGATGTTATAAAACGAAAACTTTCATTCAATCAAATTAGTCATATATCGTTAAGCCCTCTTCAGGTAAGTAGTTTCTACTACGTCGTATATTATATTATTCCTATTTTCGCCACAGTTCTTGACCTAATAATTATCACCATAGGAAGTAGATAGTGACAATAAAATTACCTCTTACAGTCATCCTAATTATTTTCCAGGTCAAACGGCATGATAATCTTACTAAAATTTTGTTTACAGTTGTACGTTACTTACTAAAAATTAGCATTTAAATTAACATAGCGATGTTAAAAATAAATATTAGAAATGATAAAATATTGCAAATTTTATCAACTGATTATAGTCATTCATAATATACTGTGAATTCTATATGATAGAAAATTAATTAGTCGTAAAAATATTAATTTATTAGTATCAATATTTTCCTATGAGTGATTTACGTCGTTATTTACAATGATTGTTCAATACAGGGTGTTCCCAAAATCATGGCACAGCTGGTCACTGTTCTAATTTAATCTGAGTTTTATTCTTTTTTAATCTTAAATTAAAAATTATTCTGTAAAAATGTGGTCGATAGGAATATATGTAGGGGATCATTTAATCTAAAGACAGTTTGTCCCTTTGAACAATCCTCTTGGCTCACAGATAACCTACACAATAAGGTAACTTGAAAATTCACAAGATAGAATCCGCTCACTTGGAATATCAGATCAGAAAGAAAACAACTTAAGAAAATTATAAAACTATGGAAATTTAAAAAAGCATCCAAAGAAAAACTATGTACTTATTGTCAATATATTGCATTCTGAGTGTATAACATGCCTATCACGATTAAGGCCTGAAGAAGAAGCAAAGACCTGTTGATCCATATATCTTACAAATTGCTATGTTTTTGCGTATATAAACTAATTTCTAGGCATTCGTGTGTACCTTTGATTGTTTAGAAAATGCCAGCAATGTTTCCTCAAAAGTAAAATGGTTAGGCACTCCAGTGTTAGAAAACTAATGGGCTTAACACTAATATCCTCGTATATCAAGGGATATAACTTTAAATTAAATCATTATAATCTAGAATACCGATGTTTTCTTTATTTTGGCTATATTTTGATTACATTTTAATTATCAAATTTTGCAACAATTCAATCCAATTGCAATAGCAAAGGACTTGATTAAGAAATGATCATGGATGTAACATCGCTAGTTTTAATTCTGGTTATACTCAGTAACAACCGACATCTGCATAGTAAAATGAATTGTTTTCAAGAACATTAAAGGTAAGAGTAGTATAATCTGTTGTGATCTTGTGCGATCTTGAGCCTAAGATATCTCTGCAATCGTTATTGGTTGGAAAAACAGTGTTAGCTGTTAAAGCCTTCATAAAGGAGGATAATTACTAAACGATGTGAAACTAATTTGTGGACATCTATGGTAACAAAGAGTTCTTTGCTGCCAGCCACACCATTGATGGTCGACGCTTCATTCAAAGCCATATATGCACGACCTGATTAACTGCCAGCAATTAGACGTTTATTCTTTTCAAACTCTTGTTTTATCTTAAATGAATATAGTCAACGACTTGTTAAAGGACATCTCCATCTCCAGAATCTAGAATTTTAACAAATGAACTTCTTAAAATGTTGAGAATGGTCAGGAATCTTCATATTGCAATACATCAGCCAAAAGATAATAAATCAATGTTAATATTTTCGTATTAATTATTACATATCTGTACGTAACATCATAAACATAAAAAGATTTAACCAGATAAGTGTATTTGTTCCCAGCTTATTTGTTTATCATGTCGTTTTTACTGAAATATCAGACAAAATATATTTTATTTACTTAATTCAGTATAAAATGCACATTGTAAATTATTTTTGAAACAGAATTAAGTAACAGAATTAAATAAAAAATTCAGCAAAATGTCAGGATATCAAGATTTCTTATAGTACATTTTGTATAAAACTTGAATTTTTTGAAGGTCAATGTTGCATACATATTATATGCAGTAATAATCAAAACTGAATAATAATAATAAAATTTGACAAAAAAGAATATTAAGTAAACGTAAAGCAATTAAAATCATAAAAATCATACCAATTGTTTACTCTTTATCGTAGTAAACATAAACAATTTAAAAAATTATTAAAATGTCTTTTCTTCCAGTTATAAAAATAACAATTCGTGGATTACAATTAGAACTTTATATTTTTACAAAGAATTCGAACGTCTACATGTACTGTTTTTAAAGACTGATATATGCGTTTACACTAAAATATTTCAAACGATAATAATTTATATATATATATAACAGAAAAGAACTCTTAAAAGTATATGAATAAAATTAGGAAATAATTCAACTATACGTATAGCATTTACGATGCTTTTATTATAAATATGTATTATCGATGAATTATAAGAATATTGCATAAGTACGTACAATATTAGTGAAAAGTACCATTAATTAAAAAATAGGAAATTTATATATGACGTTGATTCGTCTTTTGTTGACATGACAGCTTTAAGACAATTTTCTATTTAATTCACTAGCGCCACCACAGTCCATACCTCCAATAAATGTAATGTAAGTGTCGTATATGTCTTTACTGCATTGACCATATCGTTTTAAATATTTCACTTTAATGTATATATTTCAGTTGTTGAACGTAGTAAATGTAAGCGTTTGAATACTTTCGTGTATGCGCGATCGGTCTCTCTAGGTTAAGTTTAAGGGATTAAATCATCTATAATTAAATAAAATTAAAATTAAATAATCTATAATAATCCAAATATGAAACATACTTCATTCTATCTTTATTTAATTCTTTTGTTGACAATTTTTGTCGTGTGCTTCGTTATTCTCTTCGTTGTACACGTAATAACTCTGCGATTCGTAATACATACACTGCTCTTGCTTTTGCAAGTATTCAATTTAAAATAAACCTCTTGAAACTTGTATTCTTTGTCTGGTGTTAAATTTGTTTGTCAATTGTCTTCTAATAAGTGTTTTATTCTGCTTTTTCATAGTAATTGTATTACTAATACGTATAGTATCTGTTGCGACGGCAACACCGAAGACTAGACCTGCCTTGCCGTCCCGCCAACGAATTAAGCAATGTATTTAAAACACAAAATACAGAACACTTGCAAGCACCTGACCCAACAGATTGAACTCACGTGTGACAGATCCACCGTAGCGATTAGCAACGCCTCAAACCTAGACTCGTTTAGATACACCCACGTCCAATCGTGAAACATTATTTTTCCTTGATCAACATCCATCCTTAACCAACCACAAGAAACCCGACGTGACATGGAACAAAACACGACGAGACATCACAGAACACATTCAGAATTTATTCAGAACTCGGACAAAACGCAACAGAACGCAACCAGGACTCAGAACTCATACAGAACTCAAACATAATGCATATACAAACATCACACTCAAGATTGCAAACAACTACAAATGCAATAAAGCGTATGTAATCAGAAAGTGTCTCTTATTGCACATCCAAGATTCTCAGTATCTCAGTATCTCTATCCATCACATTGTCACGGGAAAGGTGATTGAAGTCAAACAACTCCCGATGACAATAAAGTATCGAGTTCTCGAACGTTTGTTCGAACTGAGTTGAATTGTTCGGACGATGCAAAGAATCGAGATATTTAAGTGTTCGTATCTATTGTACCGTAGTATCAATAGGTCTTTACCAATAGCGCAATTATAATGTACCGTAGTGACATATACAATTCGCGAGTAAAGGATGAACGAAACTCCTGATAGTTTGATTGTATGCTTAAGACTGTTCTATTCTCTAGCTCGGTCAGCTTTCATACATGAGTTTTTGGGGGTGGTTCCAAAGAGTGGGGAAGGATATTTATGGTTATTGTAGATAAGTGAGTTTCGTGATACTTTTGGTTTTAAATGTGGTGTGGGAAATGGACGTAGAGTGTTCGTGATTAGCTTTAAGATAGGATAATTGGAAAATCGAGATGGGATGTTTATGGAGAGGGTTAGTTCTTTGATAAGATGTCTGGCGGCGTGGGAAATCGGAATGGAGCGTTTGTGAAGAGGGTTAAATTTTAGGGTAAGAAGTATATTTTTGGATATGGCGCCAGATAACTATGCAGGAGGTTGATAATTTCGGGCAGA
Organism: Eufriesea mexicana; assembly: GCF_001483705.2. Taxonomy (NCBI): domain Eukaryota; kingdom Metazoa; phylum Arthropoda; class Insecta; order Hymenoptera; family Apidae; genus Eufriesea; species Eufriesea mexicana. The sequence continues at coordinate 565,073 of NW_016908752.1, read as the reverse complement.
GGAAGTAAAGTTTGAAAGTATGATCGTAGGGGTTTATCACAACATCTTCACTGCCTTCGTATATACAGCATCTTTAACAAATTTATCTTTGATCCGTACTTCCTCTGTAACTAAAGTGCCATTTTCAAATCATGCAACGATATTTTTTAATTTTTAAGCAATGTCCTAATTACCAAAACGTCTGTGTTATCGAGTTTTAACAGTTATTGAATAAACATTACGTGAACTTCATCCATCATCTCCGTCACATTATTTTTCTCAACGTTTTCTTAGTTTAACCCTCTATGGGCCCATGTAACTTTCAAGTTACATGCTGATGTATGGGTATTTTATTAAATACTGCATTCAACGTTATCGTCTTCATCACTCCAGTTCGCGATTTTTCTTTCCATATATTTGAAGTGGATCGCAATCCGTATGTCGGTGCTCGTCGCGGCCGTCGGGACAATAATCACGGCGTCGTAGAAGGTTTCCAACTGTCCCGTGGTCCTCTGACTTAGGAGCTTTTAAAGCGGTCGAGTGTTCGCGGAAGGGGTAGAAAAAAGCCGTCAACCCGCGCGCGGGAAAAACTAAGTTTTCGCGGGAAAGGTTTACGCGGGAACCGCCCTCGCGCGGGAAAGTCATGATGACCGCCCAGGGAGGTCGTAAATTAAGACGACCGTTGGTCTGCAACATCGCTGCCTGGTCCCAGGCTAATCCCCGGCATGACATTGACGATAGCCAATACCATCCGCGGGACAATGCCTGTTGACCTGCAGCGACTGCTGGTATGTTGCGGGGACATACCCGATGCACACTCGACCCTAATGTCCCTGCTCCTTTCGCATGGGCGTAGTGGCGGAATCTTAGCCGTCACATATTTATAATTATTTTTACAATACCTCCTGTGGATCCATTTTTAAAAATTCTAATTCTTTCTCATTTACCGGTTATTCGATCATGATAGGTTAGATCCTCTATAACCCCCTATGACCTTTTCTCCACAAGATGGCGTGGAAAATTATCTTGTCTATCTATTGCACATTATCTTGGAACAATAATACAAATGTTGTTAATTCAAACTTTCAATATGAATTCGTTATGATAAAACTTTCAAAACTGCTGAATTCATTGGTTGATATTTGTTGATTTTATGTTACATACAATTTTTATAGGCAGGAAAAATATATATTCGGTCCATAGAGGGTTAACATATTGTAACAAATGTGTCTCAGTCACTTTGGGTGTACAAATTCAAAAGAAGTTTATTTTCCGGTGGAGATATCCAAATGTAAAAGCAGTATATGCGTTACGAATCGTAAAATATTCTCATGAAAGAGTTCATAACATAGTAAATTGACATACACTCGAACGATACTGCAATGCCATATTTCAAGACCATAGCGTTTGCTTTTATAGAACAAGTTTATTAATTGAGTCATGAGGTTAGTATGTGTTACGTGAGTAATACGTAACTGAAATACGAAGGGTGTTTATCTCGCCAATATGTTAATCGAACTATACGAGCTATGCTACACTGTAACAAAAAGTAGTGTATGTTAATTTTTCCTACAACTTATACCTTCAACGTCTGTCAAACTTCACGAAACACACTGAAACGAAAATAGAATTTAAAATTTGATCATGAACGAAGAAATTAAGTGACATTTCACTCCAGCTTTGTCAATACAAATTGATAGTGTTTGAATAGCTTTCATAAAATCATTCAAACAGTATCTAAAATGAATAACTGACGAAAAATGCTTCACGTATGAACAATGCAAAATATTTATCACTGAAACCAATTCACTCAATTCGCATCCTTTAACAAATTTATCATACTATTCCAATGACTCATCTCTTCTGACGATTCTAATTAATAATTCTTTAACGAGTATGAAGACTGAAGCTGATTTCATCGCAATACCAACCAATAAATTATCAAACTGGCAACATATTCAGAAACAGGAATACTTAAACAGAATCTTCAGATGACATATGTCGCGTCGCGTCGCGATCGAATATCTCGAAATTCCGACGGGTTGTAAGGCCGTCTCGCGACTACGACACGTGTTGCCCGCCAAATTAATATTGGGCAACTGTTTAAGTTGTACGAGCGGAAAAGAGTCGTGTCTTCGACGTTTCGACGCAAACGTGGCGTATTGTTGATTTGCAGAGATGAACTCTTGCGGCGAACTGTTTCAAGAGAACCGGTGTCTCTGAGGTCTCGCAAAGAAGTGAGCTCCTCGATCTTCCTAAGATCGGCCTTTGGAAAAATCGGGAGCTCGCCAAATATGATTGGCTGTTTTGACCAAGGGCGTTCCCTTGGTTCGCGAATCGGTGACCTTGGAGAAAGGGAAGGTTCCCCCAAAAAGCAACGATAGTGGAGGAAACCCTCTCCTTCAAGGTGGGGTACCTGGGGTCCACCCGCGCGCTGGTGACCCCATCGGTCGTTTATTACCCCTAGCGAGGGCCTGAGGCTTCCAACGTGTACGGACCACGTGGAGCCCTCAGGCCTATTGTCAGCCAAGTCTTAAGAGCCGTCGCCTAATTTCGTTAAATTAAGGATTTCCAGGATTCTCGTGTTCCGCGACACGAGAAGTCAAAGAAAAAGGTAAAGCATTGAAACATGCTGAAGGCATGGAGCGGAAAATTCCGATGCTGAATTGTTTGACCCTAAGATCTGGCTGTTGGAAGACCGTAAGGGGTCTTCTTTGTTCCACGACGGAACAACATATATTGATCATTCGCTATAGATTATCTGGTATAATATATACCAGGTATAAGGTATATAAACACGTATAATACATATACATACAGTTTATACTTTGAGAGAATAAAATCCACTATTAAAGTTTTAACACACTTTTGGCTTTTTATATGAGATCTCACAAGAAGTGACTATAGCGTGTCAGAGCCATAAACAATTAAACATTTTTTTATTCAAAAATTTTGTTCTACCTCGCATTGTTGTACAGTTACATAAAAAGAAAGGGAAAAACAAGAGATCCAACTGTAAGTTTGAGTAATGATTTCACAAACGTGAAGTATTATCTACAAATGAAACAGATTCATTCATATGTAACTCGTTGTATGCTTTACGTACGTGCATACTTTTATTAAAATCAGAATTTTTCAGTCAGGGTACTCTCTTAAAATATGTATAGCGATCGAATACTTTCGTGAACCACTGTATTTATTGAGATTGAAAGCTGTTTCATCTAACGCCGTTCCGATTGACATCGAAATAGCACTATCTATGTCGACGATATTTGAAAACATCTGTAGATCGTAGCTATAAGTATGTAATGCCAGACAAGAAAATGGCAAAAATTTTGGGTTGATTTTCAATTTTGCAATTTAGTTCTCATTTCTTATTTGCTTACATATCATTTATGATGAATAAATTCTATTTAATATTTTCAACATCACAGAAAACTTGATCTGTTTAATATTTCGAATATTCTAGGGGACTTTAAACTTTCCTAAAACATTGTTAGCAGTATCCAGCAACCCATTTCAAATTATTCAAATTGACACTATTAAATACTTAAGTTCTGTATTTCTTCAAGCTGTATTTCTTAAGTTGGTGCTTTAGAAATCTAAATATTTATACCTTTACGCTCAACTAATTTTATAATTTCTCTATATCGCACAAATTAAGTATAATTCATGACCTACACGAACACGGTAATTCCGCCATTTGGGGACTTATCTCAATTTTAACTGTTTGATACTGGATTTTATTTTAAAAGCTTTATTTTACCAATGAAAGGGAGTTGGAAAAAGTAATATACTTTTAGTTGTCATACAAAAAAAATATCAAATTTAAAAATTTTAAATTTAAATTATTTAATAGTTTTCCATTTTTACCGGTTTCGATTATTTTTGAATACGTTATAGGGGAAAAAATTTTGAACTAATTTTTCCTATTCATATAGTCACACTTATGTATATACTTGGCCTTTACCCTTATCATTACAATGACGTGTCTAACTCATCATGAGTTTTTGTCGAATATTGGAATTATATGTTATCCTTGTCGCACCAAAATTATATTTAACGTGTTTTAACCTGAACAAAATTTGAAGAAATTCTAAAATTTTTGTATAATTTTATCGTAACTGGAATAGAGGTATAATAGTTCATTAAAATTACTAGAAATACTTTTCCAATGCATCATTCTTCAGAATGAAATCACGGTGAATGTTACGGGCCCAATGTTTTACACACAACTCGTTGTGGCGAACACGGGTGTTGGGTTGTAAGGCCAACGTGTGCAACAGACCAGCGTGAAGGACCAAATGATTCGGCAGTCTTCCGCTCGGTGTTCCAATGATTGGACGGTGCTACACGATCCTGAGTTTATTGTGCCTGTATATCGTCAATAGGTCGTCCGCAATTGGCGTCGGTTAATGACGAACCAAATTTCTTGAGGAATTTGTGTTTATAATGGACTGTATATTTTGTAATTGTTCCGGTTAACTCTTCTGAACTCTTCGAATATTATTTGCTGACTGACTGGTACTGACCTAACTAACTTGTGCGATGCACGATCTTTCGGAGCCCATGGTTTCCAAAGGGAAATCGGTTTTCCCATTGGTGGTTGACAGGACCGAGGGTGGGCCCTCGGTCCGCGAATCAGATGCCTCCAAAGAAGGGAGGACCGTCTTCCGCGACCAGGTCTGCCGGTGGAGGAAGCCTTTCCCTCAAAGAGGGTTGCTGGTGGACCACCCGCACATTCGTGATCCTTCCTGAAGGACCCGTTACTTTATGGCTCCGAAAGTCGCGACATCGCACATGGCCTGGTCCCTTTCTTTGCAGGCCTATTGTCAGCCAAATCCTAAGTGCTGTTGCCTGCTTTCTAACATTAATGGTTAAAGAAAGCCTCGTGTCCAATGACTCGAGGGAAATAAAGAACAGTTTGTAAAGCATATTGAAAAATGGAGAAAATAGAAAATACCGAAATTGAAATAAAACAGCAATTAAAATCTGGCTGTCAGAAGACCGAAACTGGTCTTCTGGGTCTGGAGTTTGTCCCAAGATGAGACAACGCGTGTGATTTAATATTCCTGAACACAGAGTGGAGCATTTAACCACTTCGGTACGGCGCTTACCGGCCTTGAAACCTTGCCCACAGCTGGCATTTATAGTGCGCACGATTGCTGTGTATTGTCGACGAATCCGTTTTGCTCTCTTACAGATCTGTGATGAGGAAATCTTTGAAGCACTGAAAGCTTGTTTACATTACAGGCAGCTTTACTTGTAATGTAAATCAGCAGAGCATATGTTTTTATTACGATATTTCTAAATGTTCACAATTTTATTTGAATAAATGAGAAATTAGAAAATTTAATGCAGAACCAAAGTAAAAGTTCTTGACCGTCGCCTAAAGCCGTCGTTCGGCTGTTCGCGTTCATCTCTGGCTGTCGACTATAGTCGACGCTCGTACGGAAATGGTCAAGTGGAAATACCTAAATATTTTCCTTATTTATGACGATATGAAAAAACCCTCAGGACGAAGTTGCACTTTTTGAAATGGGAAGTATGATGGTATCGTTGATACCTCTACAAGATCATTTGTTTATATACGAGAATTTGAGATCATCGATATTTTTTTAAATGGCACCCTATAATTCTTTTTCGACATCCTTATAGATTAAAAGAAAATACTTTATATATAAAAAGACAAATCCAACGACCTTATAAAATATACAGTTCTGGTTACTCAATTTCCAGGAATTTTACTTACATTATCCGAAATTACATGTGTATTTTTCACATTTTTCCTTTCACGATTATTTACTTTCTAATTGCTATTATTTATTAACGAATAATTTCTTTTACTTGTTAATGATTACAGGATGGCTTTCTCATTATCCATGTAAGAGAAGACTATGGTAGTTTACTCGAGTTAACGTTCAAAACAGAATTCTTAATTGCTCTTAGTAAAAGATACGTCGAAGAAACTGGGCATATTTTGAACATCAAATTTAGTAACATGTAAGACCGTTAGCACAACTTATCGCTATGTAAAATAACGATTTACCAAATTCATCTATATAAATTTATTTTAATATGTACATCATTTTTATAGGATAGAATTTAAAGTTAAAAAAGAAGGATGGGGAAGTGGAGGTACGAGACAAATACACTTCACACAAATTGAATATGGTAACAAAGAAATTCTGAAGCCAAGTGGAAAAGTCCTGCACGTTTGGATTGGTCCAGGATTACCGTGTACTACCAGTAAGTTGATAACAGAAATAGACTGCAATTTTCATTCAAGGATCGATAACAATTTTTAATTACCAATTATCAATGGATCATTTACAAGTAGTAAATTTCGTAATGAAAAATTCGATAAATTGCAAAGTAACGACATATGACCATAGCCTAAAACTTTTAGGCTATTAAATATATACTCGTGAAATTCACTTTTCATAGATAAACATATTTTTCTTTCAAATTGCGATAAAACGAAATTAAATGTAAACGTACGTTGACTTTTAGCGGATCGTTGCAAAGGGGAAACTTTCCTCTATAATCGCATTACAAAATGAGTAGAAAAAGAAATGATCACAGTCCGTAGTGACATTTGAATACATTAAAGTTCTTAAGAAAAAAATTGTCCTCGGTTTTTCATTCTACTTTTTGATGTAAGAAAATATCGGTAGCCGATTGTTCACGTATGTTAAAGTAAAGGGTTCGACCTTTCAAATAAACCCAAATTAATTGTCGTTTGACATTTCTTCGCGAAGTTACAGCAATTTAAATATTAACAATTCTTCGATTAAATTTCTCAATCCCTTAATTTTGCACACGAATATATTTGTAATAACATCTGGCAATTTAAATTAGGCAGAACGATTGGAAAATAATTCATTTCTCCCAGTTATTATTTCATGTATCAACTGGAATGAATTTTTTCGAATTCCTCGAAAGACAGCAATTCAACATGTAAACGTTTGAATAATCATAAGATCGATAATAAAGTCGATAATTACGTAAATTTACGTATTTAGATAAGTCCATTTGCATATCCAGTTATCCATTATTATGTTTTTTTATTGCGTTTTCAAAACAAAAATATTTAGTCTTGACATAGACTCTAATAAACTTAACATAGTTCTGTATTAATACATAATTTAACTTGAAATAGTAATGGCAAAAAATGTGGTCACTATTCAAAATTTTTTTCATTTTTATATCTTATAAATTATAGAATTGTTAATTATATTAATTGAGGTAATATTTAATAGAAACAAATAATTAATGTTATAATAGAACCCTTTCCACTCGACGACTTTTTGGCTAGAGAAGAGTAGGAATTCAAAGATTTTCTACTAAAAAACTGACGACACTTTTTTGAGCAGTAAATAAAGAATTGTAGAATTATTTGACTTCGATACCTCGCACACTGTTACATTACATTAAATTTGATATATTAATTAATATCGATCTTCTAAATTTTATGAAATGGTGACTGAAGCTCACCTCTCGAGTGCAAAGGGTTAATAATTAATTAATAATATAATATAATATTGATAAATGATTAATATTATTTGCTTAAATTTTAGAACCAAATATTACTAAATCAACGCCACTAGGGAATCAACAATTCAACATGATGAAAAACACTCGTACTCGTTCACCAGCTATTTTGCAGCCAGTTCCAAACAACCCGATTCAGGCAAACCATCGACCAATTACAGAACGAAATCAAAATTCACATTTGAAAATTGATCACACGCTATCTTCCAAACCAACCACGATATCCGAGAGACCTAAGTTACAACCACCTGTAATTCCAAAAATGTCAACCGATTCTTCGAGCACTTTACATATGTCTACGCAAGCAAAAGAGAAAACACAAGTATCAAGACAGCCGAAAAAAATAGAAAAAAATTCTATGCCTCTAATGGGCATGTTTACTAATCCAAACGGCGTTCCACGTGGTGAGTTAATAAATATAATGCTTTCTTATCTCTTTTTCTCCGTTTATTAATTTAATGATAACATAAGTACTAGTAGCAAAATCGATAATAAAATTTTAATTCAAAATATTATTATAAATGACATTTATTACATTTGCCAATTGTTTATATGTATAATATCGTAAAGTATCAATTGTTTAGTACCTTACATTTGTCACAATACGGTCTAACAATAAGGATAATTTGATATAAACAAATTTTTTATTTTAGTTTCTACGATTAAGCATTTCTATAATTACATTTATATAATATCATAATATGATCTAAAAATATTCGATTTAAAAGACGTTGATCTTAATTTCTACGATTAATCAGGTCTACTGAAATTTCCACCGCCTCCAACTGAACCACCACCACCGCACATACCATCTGTTCGGCCTGGCTTCAACTTTTCGACGATTAATGGCAACGATTGTATTAACGATAAAATTGTAAAATATAACAAGGAAATGCAAACAGTTAAAGAATGGAATATCGAAAAAGTAGTAAATAAAGCTGAAGATCATACTCATCAGGCTCGTCTCATACCGAACAATAAAACACTGCCAAATAATAAACCACGTCCACAGAAACCAGCACTGCCTATTTTACCTAAAGCTAAAGCACTATACGATTATAGTCCTCAAGATCACGATGAGATAGCACTTAAAGAAGGTGATATTATTGAAATACTTAAAGAACGTAAGTTTCGCCAATTTAAATACCATTTTAAGAATAATTAAATCATTAAAACGATGTATAAGCAGTAATTCGTTATTGTGCGAGTTACATTTACAAATCTCGTAATGTTTGATGTTCTATTTAAAATTATTAATGATAAATTATTAATTTTATTAATGTTATAAATTAGTATTCTAACAAATGTTGTGTTTTATTTCAGACGAAGGTGGTTGGTGGCACGGCAGATTAAAAGGGAAAGCAGGATTGTTTCCTTCAAATTACGTTGTTAAGTTATAAAGTAGTATGTGTTATATACGATATTGTTATAATACTAATTTAAAGTATTATTTAAACAGCTAAAAAACATAAAAATTTTAACCAAAGGGAATGTCTTCATAGAAAATAGATTAATATTTGATAAAATAATTTTTCCTTTTTAAAACTGTATATATTTTTATACTATATTCTACACATTAAAACCCTAAGCATTATTCTACAGGGTATTTCACCTAACTGTAACACCTTAAATATCTCTAGTATAATTAAAGTTTCATAAAGCTATTTCTTAGAGAAATTTTATAATACGTACGTATAATTATTGTACTTTTCTTTTATTGAAAAGAATGAAGAAGATGAAAAGCTCGACTTTGTTTCTTTTACATTTTTTCGTTTTATCAAAAGTTATATAAATCGAATTTTCTGTATAATTTTTGACGCTATTACGAAATAATATTCTGTTTTTAAAAATGTTTCATTTATTTATCAACATATTATAAATATTATATATATTTTTAATTTATGTTCAAAATTCGTTAGCATTGAAAATTATAGAGGAAACTTTATTTGTGCAATCTTTATGGACCTTCAAGGACTTACTCTTGTCAAATTCTTTCCCAAAGTGGGTATTATATACATATAAATGAAATATGATGTTTTATTTGAAACAATAAACTGAATCTTTCTTTTTTTATTTTAATTATAACAGAGATATTATAGATCATCAAGTTTAATACTATATACAAAACAATTTATAACATAGGTTGGTCCTATAACATGGTTTGTTCTTGTTGCATTAAAAAACAAAAAGAATCAAAGAAGCTCCTCAAAAGAATTGTGAGTTTTTATATTAATATAAGTGTCTATGGTATTATACCAGATATTAGAAAAAATGAAATACAATTTTTCTGGTCTTAATATGAATTTATATTCTCAGTTCTTTTTCTCATTTTTTAAATATTTTCACAAAATTTCTGAAAATGTCTATAATATTATCTAAGTAATCTAAAGTAATCTTTCTTAAAAAGTTTTCTGAAATAATCTTTAGGATACAGTGTTATACCAAACAATTTATTAATGATTAACTTCTTTCTTTTGTATTTCTACTGACCATATAGCAAACTTCTCAATTATAATATTTAACCATATCGTGTATCGAAATTTTCAAGTCACCTTAGTGTAATAAACACTTACTGTTTCTTTGTCTTATTCATATGAAAAATATGAAAAATAGTACCTTACCTTATCTCGATCATAAGCAGATATATTCTGTGATCATTACTGTGTTTCATGATATAATCAATAATAATATATTAATAATTTATTCTTAATGCAATACAATTATTAAACTATTATATTTCTTGATATAATAGAATAATAATAAATTTTAAATATGTTTGAGGTACTATAAACTTGCCACAAGAAAAAATTATATTTATTATAAATATAAGAAAATTATATTTATTATAAATAAATTTTATATTTATTTATAAATTCTTTTCAAAAATAGAATATTTTATTGCAATGTTATTACAATTAAATAACTATAATAATTACTACAAGTTGTACAAAATTTTATTTTATTCCTTTTTCCATAATGGAGACAAAAAATTTCGATTACACAGATACAATGTTATAAAAACTCACGATTTTTTTTTTTCAAAAATATTTTCGCTTTAAAACATGTTTTAGTATCGCAACAAAATTATGTTATTGTATTCGCGTAATCTACAATTCTATAAGATATCAACTGCTCTCAATTTTTTTATTGAAATAAGTATAGTGCAGCTTAACACGGTGCTTTAAATTATCTTACTTTTAGAATTAAATATCATCATTACTGCATAATAAATTAAAATAAAACAAATGTTACATTGTATTGCCAAAGTATCGTATTACCAAAGCAAGCGATGCAAGAATTTAAATCATAAAATGTAATGATACTATATTTTAATTATTTATTTTAATTGTTTAAGTAAGTTTGTAAAACATTAATGTAATATTTTGTATCAAAACACTGTTATATAGAAATTCTTATTATTCGAATATTTTCTAATGTTTCAATTTGTTACAATCTGTTATATATTAATAAATTATAAAATGTGAAGCAGATGCATACAAGAACATCTTTTTCTAATTTCCAATTATTTCTTAGTAGTTAGTATTAACTTAATTTAGTAATAAATTGTAATTATTGTAAATTATATGTGCAATGAAATAATAATTCTTCTATGTAATGATTTATAAGGTAATTAAAAACATGCAATTTGTTAATAAAAATGTTTATAAAAGTAGAAATCAATATTTATTTAGTTGATTACGAGAAGATTATATAACTTTATAATTCTTTTATTTACAGTGAATCATGAAATTGCTTTTACTACTTTTACTAACGAAAAATGACCCGAAATATAAAAGATGGAAATATAATAAAAAATTATTCGATATGTTTTTATTTCAAACATGTAATTTAAACATTAAATTACTATAATCATGAGACAAACAAATGAAATTGTGATTCACAATCATGAAAAAAGAAAATATAATAATTTTTTGCATTTATATAAAGGGTGATCAATGCCTTCGCACACAAATTTCCAATTGTATAAATTTTAATTATTTTTTCACCCGGATTAGTAGAAAATTCGCCTAAGAGGATTAACCATCTGGAACACGTACAAAACTAAATAATGTTTGGGAATTATTTTGAAAAATGATTTCTAGATAAAAAATTTCGATTTTTTTGGATAATATTATTACATAAATTTTAGTTTTACATTTCATTTTTTCTCACGTAAAAATGTTATAAAGTGGCAGAGATATTGATTATTTTCGAAACTTTTTAATAAAACATTTATTACACTGTACAACAAATTTTAACTTTTTCTCTAATCTGTAATATCCATTGAGTGATTCTTATCGAGTTTGCTTTTCTAAAAAGGTACAATTTTTGGCAAAAATGAAGTATTACATGAAAAGTAAGAACGTTAGAAAGTTTATTGTTGTCTTAAAAGTTAGGTGAGAGTATCCCGAATTTATCAATGTCCATAATTGTAGGATACCAAAAGAAATCGCGAATCGGCTATTGCCAACAGAAACAAATTATAGATCGATCAATATTTTCTAGAAGCAAATGAAAAAGTTATTTTGGATAACAAAATTTCTAGTCTAGTCCTTAGAAATCGATTGTGACCAGCACAAGCGTAAATCGCTTGGTATTGGAAAGAGAGTTAAAAAAGAGTGCGTCTTTGTGTGTTTTCGTTTCGTTATCTTGGTCTTCTTTTCCTAAGTTAAATCAGTTTACGAGTTTTGAGTTTGTGTTATTGTGTTCTTGTTCCTTCGTCAATATTCGATGTCTCGAGACCATTTTTCGCCATCCTACATAATTATAATTATTTGTGCTTCTGAATAAATATAATTTCATCAAAGTTTAAAAATAAGCCTCCGAGCATATATTTCTACGTGTATTCTTGCATTTTACAAAAAGTTCTTTATCTAACACAAATTTGCTACACAGTAGCCTATTCTGTAGGCTTTTCTGAAGAGGAAACCATTCAGAAACAATATTTCGATGATCTTCAATGTTGACAAGACGATAAAATATTGTTACGAGATCATATCCACTCGGTATGAGTGCATTCTATATCTATGCATGAGTGCAGAACAATCCAGCACCTCCCAGAATGTTCGGTTTAAATAACAATCGGCTGTTGACTATAAAAGGAACGTCTTCCATCGAAGTTCAGAGAGTGCTGTCAACCTTTTCAGTAGGGAAAATCTATTCTGACGTTTTAGAATTCTTCGGCAATCCAACGATCGAATTTGAAGAATAAGAATTACACTCGCGATTTGTAACAATAAATATTGAAAACCTGTGAACGGGATTTTGCTGCTACGCAATCATTGTTCGCACACCTATAGTTTCATCAGGGCATAATCGACACCAAAATCATGATCCAGTAGATCTCATTTTATATATTTATGTATTGCCACACAGTCTCTACTACGCTGAAGAGTACTTCGGGTTCTGAATTTCACTGCAGACTAGGGACTGGATTTGACTCAGTCTGAATCCTCGCTCTCAACACGAACTACTGATGAACTATAAGACAACTAAAAGCAACTATCTCGAACTGACGGACTAACTCTATCTTCCAGAGCGGGCCCTTTTAAGCTCGTCTGGAAGGCAAGGATCTCCCCCAAAGGAGGAGAAAACTCTCCCCCACGCAAAGCTCAGGGGTAGGAGAGACTTCTTCCGGATTAGGCTCTCCGAAGGGTCACCCTCGCGGGGACCCTACTCGAGAGGTGACCGCGGACGCGTCACCCTCGGTTACAATGGGGAAAGCCGGGATTGCGCCAGGCTACCTCACGTGACCTGGCCCCGACCTCCTACACTCCATCTAGCCGCCAGACCCTAACGGATCCTCTAAACCTGGCGAAGTGTTCGACCATCGTGTCCTAACAATGCCTAAAAATATCCTACATATATTACATGTATATGTTCTCATGTACTCTTATCATATACTCTATATGTTCTTTTATACTAGTTATAAAATAATTTTAATTTTAATTTTAATTTCCCTGAATCACTTGTTATTTAAGACAGGTTCGTTATTCGATACCTAAATACGAATGACTTTTTGATATAAAGTATAATAGATTAAAAAATAAACTCCCATCTAACTTTTAAAATGAAAATGAATCTTTTAACGTTTTTATTTTTCCTGTAATATTTCGTTTTAGCCAAATATACACAGGATTAAATTTATAATAAAAGTGAAGAAATTAATAAATTATTGACCATTACAGCTCAAAAATAATAATTAATGGAATCGGTAAAATCCGGAAATTTCCGTCGATCTTCGATCAATTCTGGGCTACATAAAGGGCGACACGCCACTGTTCAACTTATTTGTCAGTTTAACTTTGGAAGAGTGATATTAAATATTTTTATTTCTTCAGGCGCGGTCTGAGGTGAGAGAGGATCGAAGTGAGATTGGCATGGTACCACGCCACCCCCTTAAACAATTTAACAATCATTCTTTTTCATGTCTTAATTATTTTCCTTTTTTCAAATTTTATTTCTTTGTTCCTATTTATTTTTATTTGAAAATTCGAATGTTTCGTCGCTAGTTTATTCAAGTTTCATCGTTGGCGTGTTTACATCTCATCGATGTGTTGTTTTCATTTATGCATTTATTATTTGGCTGATCTTTGTGGTTTATATTCGTCTCGCTTTTTTCTTTCCTCTTGCTAATCCATTTCCTTTTAGATTTATATATTTTTCTTAAAAGTTTACAACTTTCTCAAAATTTTATTTAGAAGACATTAACAGATGACGCATAATGCCTGCATTTAGTTCTAAGTACACAGTTATAAAATAAATTCCTGGACTAATAATACGCGCTTTCTGTACAAAGGTAAAGGTTTCTCCCCTTATCCCTTGTTGCGACGGCAATAATACGTGGAAGACGCGCCTCGCCGTCCTTCTTGACGATCAAAAAATTATAAAACGAGACATCAGACGATCGTGAGAAATCAAACAAAACACATCAGATGACGTAAGACGGTTTTGGAGCTCAGACAAGACACGACAGACGTGAACTAGAACTGGAAGACGCAAGGCGGTAAACGGAAGACGGAAAACGAAACGAAAAACGGTAAGGGAGAAGACGATACACCACACACACACCAATCACACACACCCGCATCATAATCGTAGAATAAAGCGTAATTACAACCACAATCTGCGCTTTATTACCACCTAAGTGCTCAGTGTCTCGTAAGGGATTCGGCACACTGAGAAAAAGGGGCAACACAAGTATACCATCGCTGCCCCTCCGCGTGGAGCTCATCTACATCCACGCGATGCAACATCCCTCTCGTTTACCCAATAGAACATAATTATTTTTGTGATAATCGCGATCATTTGAAAGTACTGACAAGCCTACGCGTCGTACTTCCGTGTACTCGGCCACTTTAGTCATCTTCGTAAGTCATCTTTACGGCTCATCTCCGTCACTTATTTCCAGACACTGTCAATCTCGTCGTGGGTCGAATTCTGAATTATAGGGTGGTCGCTGGACTGATGGCTCATTCTGTATCAATACGACGGTCTGTCGGCCTTTTCATCCTAGGTACCATCGCATACACGACCGGTGTATGGATCCTGTAGTTGAACGCGCATAACGTATCCATCGGAGGTATTCGACGGCCTCCTCGCGCATTCTATGTTCCTATTACCTTTCCTGAGTTTCCAGTCGAAAATTATAAATGTCATTGATCGAATAACGCTTGAATTTCTATCCTTGCCTGGTATCAACGGGTTGCATTAGAGGTATATTGTGTTTATTTATGAACAGCATTCCACAAGTGATCATTCTTGCAGTGTTCTATACATTTGTACATCTTTTGTATTTTTGTACATCTGAATATTTGTGTCTTTCAATCTCCTACCGCCTCCTGCAATTCGTCTGCAAAACTCTCCCAGTAACTCTTTATTTTGCGATCCGATTCGTTCTCGAAATTTCAACTTCCAACAGCTTTCAAGTTCATCACCAGGTTCATCTGTACTTGAATCCATCCTAGAGACTCGATGACTTTAGATCATCGTCGATTGCAGGAATCCTATTGATTCCCTGACTCCGTGTCAGATAAGTACGAGTGTAGTAAGAACTCCTGTTTCGACTTCCGAAACAGTAATACGAAACATTCGACACATGGATCGTTATGTCACTCAAATTCGAATGATATATAAAATAAAATTTCTAGAGGTATTTACAGTCGTTATATATAGATAATAGTCATAATGATATACTTGATCTAATTGACTATCTAGGAAGTTACAGTAGAGAATCATAGTAGGATTGATAAAATATGAGAATAATTTCGATTGGCTTGATGTCATATTCTGAGGATATTCACTGTTGTTGGCCTTGGTCAAGGATTCTACATCGCCAAACAACAATAAATGAGATCTTGGCTATTACTAGCACTAGAAACGGAATATCTCTGTGAGGAATTTTTGGCAAGAAGTCATGCCGATAGAAGCGCCATCTTCAAAGAGTCGAGGTTACTATACTACAGTATGATATAGCCTCTCATTGCATGATGGCTAGGATTAATGCACGACGAAAATGACGACTGGCTGCAGTTCAAAATTTAAAAAAAGAATTACAAAAATATTATATTGTTATAATATTAAAAAAATATTTAATTGTTATAGTCTTATGTTATATTCTATTAAAACATTATGAAAATACTATGCATTATATGCTATTTGAACTAAATAGCATATAATTGTGTAGATCAATTTCATGATTTACCACTTTTAATAATGTAAAAGAGAGAAAAGTCGCAAATTTGGTTTTCCTTCAGAGTAAAAGGTTATATGAAATGTATACTGAAAACCAAATTTGGTAAATGTAAATTGATGGAAATTTTCAACTGCGTTATTTTTTGAAATGTGTTATGAATTGTATAGTTAAATTAGCAATATACTTACAGGCTTCTTTGGAAACATCTCAAATCTATTTTTGATTATTTAGTTACGTGAAGTGTTCCATAATATCTCATAAGATATGAGAAGCAGGAGCGATTTTTCCATACTAAAATAAGAAACAAAGTAAATTTTTGTAAGTAAATATTAAATGTTAAATATTAAATAATGCAAAACAATAAATACTTAAATCAAAATATTAAAATGTAAATCTATCGATATTATTATTAAGTAACTAACAAATAAATAAGAACAATATAAATTTTAAATTAAGTCACTTTGATTACTTTGATTTTCTTTTTACCCTTAAGAGATTTCTTGCAAGGGCAAGCTATAATTCTACACTATAATGTTGAAAAATATCATGTGCATCTTTGACGTATATCTGAGAAACTAAGACCTGGCGACGAATACGTATATAAGACGGAATTGTTTCGTCCATTACAACATATTTAAAAATAGTCGAAACCAATCTAAGAGTAATTCATCGATAACTCCATCATAACCTGTTAAAGCTTAAGGAACAGTAACACCTGAAACTGTCGTTTAGTATCTGACCCAAGGTTATTCAAAGTTTGATAATATTAGCGATAATAATCGATTCTAATAAGAAATCGATTTATTGCAAGATAATTACTTCAAATTAACATAAAAATATGATATATTTGGCTCAAAATGCAAAAAAATTCCAAAACTAACTTTTTTGTTATTGTAAAAATCAAAATTTTAATCTATCTGTATTTTGTATCTGGGCATATACACCCTATATGCAAAAATTGAAGAAAATAAATAAATATTATATAGTTTAAACAAGTGGATTTTTTGGAAATTCGTTTACACAGTTAGATTCGTAATTAAAAAACACAAACTTAAGTAATAAAATTTACGCTTTTGTCCTGTCTTCAATAGTTTACGAAATATTAGATCAAATATGTTTTAGTAATCAAAATTTGGAATTTCAGCCGTTCAGCATAGATGATAGCAGATGAAAGAAATCCGTGTTTAATATTTTCGACTAGTCTAGGATTATTAAAGTTTTAACAAAATTGTAATTAACAATTCGGTATGATCCCTCTAATTGTAAGACATATTATTAAATTTCAAGTAAGAAATATAAATCTTTCGTACTTTCCCTCAGATTCCTCTCTCTTATTGAATAAGACATAATTGTTTTCACAATTATCATTTTTTATCACTCAGCAAAACCTACTAATTTGCATAATGCGCTCCCGGGGGTACTTGATACATTAGTGCACGCTTAGTTGTCGCAAAGTCGGAACTACAAAGTATGAAACAAAGTAAAAAAACATTTTATGTGTCTTAAAATTTCTCTACTTAGGGACAAATAAAAGAATGAGAGACTTGAAAAATGAAAATCAGCATATTATGTCAAACGTTCATCGTTCAAAACAATTCAAGCAATTGTTAGTGATAATTCTGCAACGATTATGCATGCAAAAAGTAAGGTAATTAACCCTTTGACTACGGCAGACTTTGAAACGCACCGGTCGTACCACACGGGTAGGAATTCATTTATAATGTCCGCCGAGAACGACAAAATTTTGGGTATAGATGCGCCCTCCGTGTCAGAAAAGCAAACTGTGTTGAGCACTTATAAGCGCCCTCCGTGTCACAAAAGCAAACTGTGATGAATGCTTATATACGCCTTCCGTGTCACAAAAGCAAAATTTCTGATCGCGTATATGCGCCCACAGTAGCCAAGGGGTTAAGCATTCACTACTGTATTGCGAACCTAATTAATTACTCTAAAATGAACCTTTAAACCTAGATTATATACATACACTAGTTACTTGCTTCAGTGTCTGCAGTTCAGGACTATCTGGACGTTTATTTATCTGGGAGAATAATTTCTGAGAATCTAACTCAAAGAAGAAAGAATAAGTACGAAAGAGATATTGATATTCGATACGGAACAAATTAATATTGGAGATGCTTCGTTAATCAATTCCAAAAATTGTTAGAGATGACAGTGAACATTGAACAGAATTCGAGCACTTATGCGGGCAATACCGTTACTAATATGATGTGAGTCACTTAAGATAAACGGCGGTTAAAAGTGACGCTATTTCCTGATCATATTCTGTTTTTGCATAGTATATCTTCTTCCGTTTTAACACATAGAACATTTAACTACTTCACTTATAATCTTTTTCGCAGAGAGATATATTGACATGTAGTTTTAACGTATTTAGTATGTAGTGGGCGTATTTCTGCGAATAACAGCCCAATTTTGGAAATATATCTATATATGGATAGATTACATAGCAATTCACTTTGAACTCTGATTTAATGCTAAATCTACAACAGCTGGTTAAATGATCAATGGAATAATTAGTTTTAGTTCATAAAACAGGCTATATATTAGTTTTGGAAGAAATGGAATAAGAAAAGAAACAAATATTGAAAAATTAATTATATATATGTTATGACAAAAGTTATGAAATCTAGCGACAAAAACAATAAAATGCAAAATTTTTCATTAAAATGTTATTAATTTACTTAAGTAAAACTTAACTCCTCCATAGCATATTTTGACATAATCACAATCCCATTCGCAATACGTCGAAGGCTTATATACTACTGAATAAGTACTCAGTAATACCTCAGATATTGAGAATACTCAGATCGCTTGATACGAAATGTCACCTCGAATCATATATTGAAACAAATCTAACTGTGAAAATGTTACTTAAGCCAGAAATTCGAGGACGTATAATTTACGAATGCACTAAACAATGACGATATATTAACAGATGGACAATACTTTCAAATGTTAATAATTAGGTCAGTATAACACTTGATTATTTCAGACATTGTGTTGATTGTGCTCGTGCTGAAAGTAACAATGTGTTGTAAAACAGTCGATAAAGAGAACAAATTCAAGAAATATTCATTTCTATCGTGATGTGTTCATAACTTTTTCTATTTTTCTGCCTTTTACTAGTTCGAACAAAAAGAGATAACAAGCAGCAACTTTTATTACTAGAAGAAATATGAAGAAACAGGAAGAGAATGAAGAAACACAAAGAAACATTCGGGAATAACCATCTTTTTCAAGAAATAGAATATTAATAAAAAGTCCCACGTTGTTGCTTCGGTGAAGACAACTGTACATGCGCGATTGTTTTGTATTCATAAACTTTCTTGTTTTCACAAATTTATTATATTTTTTATGCCAGATGTATAAATAGTCGAAACTAACAGTCTCCCTTACGGTATACATTCTATTATATAACACTGTCTACGCTTAAAATATATCAGTATTTTTAATGTTTCAAATATTAACACATCTTGTTTACAATTTTATAACGACATATTTTTCACATTTTAAAAACATTAAGCCGAAAAATATAACTTTGTGGAAATCTAATTTAAAATCGAAGATTAATAATCAAATTGAAGTCATTGAAGATAAACATAATTTATTTTTTCCATTTCTTTAATAGTTAGAATTTAAAACATACAAACAATACTAATTGGAGGAAAAAACAAATCTTATTTTTGTTCAGAAGGCAAAATTATACTGAAAAATACATTGATTGTTTCAAATCCAATTTGATTTTAATCTACAGATAGTATGAATGGCTTCATCCTTATGTTAATGTTATAATAAATTTATACTCAACTTTGATTATAAATAAACTAATATACTAATATTATAAATAAAAAAATAAACTAATATTAATTTTTAAAAACTGAAACATTTTGATAGTACATTTTTTCTAATGTGTCTCCACTAATTCTAATATATATTTCATATTAAATTCAACTTCGAAAGTCCGGTACATTACATTTTTTATAAAAATATTTTTAAAAACAAAACCTTTCATATTACTAAATTTGTAAGAACCAAGTATATTAAAAGTATATGTTAAAAATAAAAACTAAATATACAATTTTTCTATATTATTTAATAATAGTTATTCATACTAGCAAATTTTGTCTTGTTATGGAAAGGTTCTAATAAATATTATAAAAATATTTTCTTGTATTTTCTTGTAGTGCTTTATTTGCTTCCATTTATCAATAGCTACTATATTTTAACATATTACACATTTGACTTTTCACATGAAATAATTCACAGGTAATTAATTCTTTTTAATATTACATTGGCAAGAATAGTCATTGCTTTTATAATTTGTATATATCATAATCAATTATATTAATAATAACGAATAAAATAAATAGTTATTTCAGCACAATATTAAGTAACAATAAAGGTATGAGAGCGTTTTTATGTTGAAATATGTATACAAAGTATCTTGAATTAAACAATGAGAATAATTACTACAATTAAAAATATATTGCACTTAACTTATATGATATATAAGTATAAAAAAAATACCAGAATGGCATAATTTTATCGCTGAATACATTCTCATTATTCAAACTTTTTAAAATAAGCACATGCTATACATATTTAATTATAATATATAAGTCATTTTGAGAATATATTTATTAATATTAATTTAATGTTGCTTAAATAATTATTACATGATACATTGCATGTACACGAATGTGTGACACATAAATGTTTGTAATTATTCTGTACATAATATACCGCTCTCACATACACACATAAATATTTGTAGGCACTAAGATTATAAATTATTGCTAAATTTGCCATAAAAATCGAACATCTTTTGTTACAATATTTAATAAACTATCACTAAAATAATTACAGAAAAACAACCAAAATTTAGCACAATTACATTTTAATATTATAACTTGACGTTTCTAATTACATTTGGTATTTAAATATCCACCTATAAATTACCAAAAATATTGCAAAATTTGAATTACTTTAAAATATTATAAAGTTTTATTATATACAATAATATTTATCATATAAGGGTTAAAAAAGCACATGAAAGTTAATAAAATTGATTCTTAACATGCTTAAATTTTTTCCTTTTATTTTTATATATTAGTATTAAAATTAAATTTGTCTATTTGATATAACATATTAACATTGAAAATAAGATTCTGTGACTTTTGCTTTTAAATTGAATCTATGGGACATGAAACACTTTCTACTTTATATGTGCATGTTTGATGACAACATTTTATTTTCTGTGTATTTGATGATCAATTATGGCAGTTACATTCAGTATGATATGCCTGCACCAATTCCATTACATTATGTTAATTAGAGTAGATTTTATTTTTAAAGCAATTATTTCTTAATACATCTTGAGTACTAATTTTATGTGTATATATATAATACAGTTTTTTAAATAAATTTCAGTTAAATTTTATTTTACATGAAAAGTTATATCATATGAACATTGCATATTTATTCTTTAGAAGTTACAATTTTCTTAATATTTATATAAATGATAGTATTCAAAAATAAGTAAAAGAATATTCTTTTTATAAAATGAAGGAAACAGATTAATTTCATTCTGTAGCATATTACTAAAGAAAATATTTTGTTCAGTTCTAAAATTGAAACATTTTATATTATACAACTGGATTAAGCTATACCTTTAAAGCAAATGTAAATCATATTATAAAATAAAATAAAACAGCATTAAATATTGTATACTCATATTACTTATACATACCTCCATACATGTAATTACACCTGAAAAGTGTAATTACATTCTTAAATTTTACATCTTTGAATACATTTTTTCATCCGATACAAAAAAATATTTTATATCCTAAAACTATCTATATTCCAATTTTTAATATTCTGTATTATTTTTGTGTACCTCACCTATTTTACTTTATCATTTTCATGTTGTAATCATGAATCAATTTCTAATATTAAACAATATAAAATAATTTACAATTACTACTTAAAGTATTCAAGTAATCTTCTACAGCACCAGTGTAATGATAATCAAAAATAATTCAATAAACATTGTCACAAGAACCAAATAATTTCTTATTTAAAACTAGCAATTTTAGAATACAAGTATCTTGAAAAATTTTATAATCCAATTGAACAAATTTCTGAACTACTCACATTTTTATTTTACCTTTAAATCAATGACAGTTTACATTTTATTCATTTTATTCATTATTAGTTTCAATATTATTTCTTCAAGAGTTTTTCTTTTTTTTTTTTTTTTTTTT
>NW_016908752.1:496217-542282 GCF_001483705.2 Eufriesea mexicana | reverse complement strand
TTTTTTTTTTTTTTTTTAATGTTTACTTACAATTTCTTCTTATAATCCAAATGCAATAGCACTGATTATTATAATTAAGAAGTAAAACTGCATATGTGACATTATTGATTTCAAATGTATTAATATGCTCCTGTAGAGCATACAAAAGTATAGGAGAAACCTTTCTATTTGACTAAGAAAGAGTATACTGTAATGTATAGTGATAAAATGAAGGAAGTTTTAACAATATTAGCAGAAAATCTGTACGTGAGTTTGCAGCACAGATTAGTCAAATTTTTATTACTACTTCAGATTGTACGTTTTAAACAAGAGTTAGAATCTCATTTTATATACTACATCCAATTAGAATATACAAAGGTTTTACAAAATGAATGCCTGCTTGATGACTGAAATAGTTAAGCCAAAATGTAGAGCTGTCCCATATTTAATGCCAAAAGAAAACTTATTTCTCATTATTTTGGGTGAGATGGATAGTCAAGTGATAAACATAGAACCAAAGAATTCATTAGGAAGTCCTAAACCGATGCTTGAAGAGTGAACTACAATAAAATATCAGAGAAATCTCTTTGGGATCTGAAATGCAAGCATATTAAAGCCTATGATAATCATACCATTGGCAATGAAGCAATAGAAGTGTATATGGATATTTGATTAGAAAACATAATAGTTAAGTTATATTCCACAACACAGAGTTATTATGTATAAAATGTAGTTTCCAATTAGACCATGTGAAACATTCTGAGAAACATACTGAGATGCATTAATATAATTATAGTTAATTGTTTAACATTCCACTCAAAGGTGAAATTGCCATCCAGATAGTTGATATATCATTGTCACTAAGAAGTTGTTTACACGAAAAATAACATGAAAGTAGCGAATTAGCACATACGGCGCTTGACACATATGTATATGCTATAATAAACGATAGTTCTAAAATAGCGGAACTTACTACAAGGGAGGTCAAGTGTGTAAGAGGATATGTTGAAAGAGTAGCATATATAAAATGTTATTGATTGACTACAACAAATTCAATGGTTTATTATAAAAATTGTTTTACCGGATATACGCAACTCCATCTGTTAGTCGAAAGGAAAGTAGCATTCTCTATAAAGGATAAAAGCGAAAGCAGAGATATGTTCGATTGGGAGTATCAATTTGAACGAATTGTTAATTTCGCACTTACGAACTCACTATTCTGAGCGTGTTTGTTAACTTAACAGTAAAACTGAATAAATATTCTCATTTATCAAAATTCTGTCGACATTTGATTAACTTAGTATTATCTAATAAGCCAGAGATAGTTTAGGTTCATACATTGATACTTGAATATGTAACTGGTAGCAATTCCAATTTGTCATTCAATTTATATATTATCGAGACTAACATCAATAAATTTGTATACACCCTTAGTAAGTTTAAAAAAAAAAAAATTCTTCTGTAGAGAATAATTCCTTTAAAAAAGTAAGGTAAAACTGCACCTTTTAAATATATTGATTTATAAAAGTAATAAAGAAATATACAGTATCAAATAGCATTTCATTCTATTTTATAATTTTTTCCATGTGCTGCTTTTTATGCTTATGTGATTTGTCCCAATTGCATAAAATACTCTATACAAAAAAGTAAAATACACTGCTAAAATTAAACACTATGCAATCAAAGATATAAATAAATGCAATATACATATTACTTGTTCCATGTTTTTCATTAAATTTGCAGATATATTACTAGTTTTTAGCAACAAATATTAATTATGTAAAATAATCTGTTTTCTTTAATGCACGAAATTGATTAGGCCCCATACATCATTAATATCAAATTCAGAAGTTAATAATTAATATGACACCATATGCATAATTACATATTATATAATGTTGCTAAAATGGCAGATAGTTTATAAACAAATAAACAATGACTTTCGTAAAAAAATTAGGATATTTATATGGCACAAAATAAATATAATCTATGGAAAGTGTTATAGATCATAAAATAAACATAGATAATTTTCCAAATTTTAATGTCATACCTAACCTACACCATAATTCCTTCTTCCTTTGTAAATGACATACATTTTTATATGTAAATTTGTAAGTGATTTATGTAATTTATAATACTGCTAAATTGCAGAAGTGATACTACATGTAGCAACATCTTTTTTTTAATATTCTCTTGTAATTTATATCGAGATTCGAGCACCTTATTTAAATTAGGAAGTTCCTACATAATGTATTTTTCTATTATTGCTTTTATAATGAGATATTATAATTATAAATGAATGTATCGAATTATGATCGAAACTGATTTCTTCCAGTAATATATTCTTTTCATAACTTTCACAATTCCACAATAACTTCACTGAATTTGTGTATTTCTTTGACGGACCAGTTTTCATTTTGAATTTAGATCTACTACAATGCAGTAGATAAAAAATAGTATTCTGCTGATGCTGTACTTAATAATGAATTTATATAAATATAAAACACTGATTGTAAAATTTGTATATAGTTCATAGTAGAAAATAAATTTTTAAATATGACTGTTTTACAGATTATGAAATTCTTGATTTTACCTTTCAGAAAAATTTTATTATATGTTTTCTTTGGCAACCCCACAGCAAAACGAATCATGCCTATAATTTTTTTTTTAATTAAGTATTGTTTAATTAAATAATTTGTTATTTAAAAAAGGAACAATTAAAGAAAAATAAATAAATAAAAATAACTAAAAGAAAAACTTTATCAATTTTTAAATTATAAAAATCTCTGTAATATGTAAAGTTACATATTTAGAATACTTACTTGTTACTCATCACATTAATGGGAATAAAATTACGCTTTTATTGTACCGTGCAATTTTTGTTTCGTTGAGCTAAACCAGCTCTAGATAATTTACGTTCTATTTCGTCATCATCTTCAATACTGAAATAACAAAAATTGAATATATATATAACATATTCACAAAAAGTAAAACATATAAAACAAATTCTTTTAAATTTTTTGTTATCATCAAAGAAGATAAATATGAATGACTTGTTATTTTGATACTATACATAAATAGATATATTATTATTATTTGTATTAACACTTAAATATAAATTAATATTATACACCTACGCTCTTTCTTGTGTATCAAGATGATGCACCAATTCGTCTCTTTTATTTACTATAGAAACTAGTTCTTCTAGAAGTAAATTCTCTCGCATTTTTTGTTCAGGAGTTTTACGCCACTCATCTACTGCTAATATAGTCCTTAATTCTTGATTTAACAATTCGAATCGTCGTTCTAAATCATCTTCTTTTTCCCTAAAATATATCAAAATCAATAAGAAATCGATAAAAAATAATTAATTGTATTTCGCATAATTAAAAGAATATACAACCAATCCCTATTCTTATCAGGAAATTTTAAACTTAACGATACATTTTTATACTGTTAAAGCAATTTTAATCGTTTTAATTGGCTACTATACTAATCGCACTAGATAAATTAAGGACACTTTCTCTTTTTCTAAACCTTTTAAAAAAGTAGTTGCATTATCAGAGTTGTTCAGAAATTAATAAATGATAATATCTTTCTTCTTTGAACATAAAAATTATTTTTCAAATCACTTCATTAGATATTTAATAACTTATTAGAGATTATTATAAAAGACAATGAAACTTGCTTTTGGAATTTTAAAAAAGTTAATCAAAATGAATAGAAAAAAACAATTTCATAAAAGAATCATGTCGTTAGGAAATGTTGATAATTAATATGTTAATTCAAAAAAAGGTATAGCAAAACTTTATTATATAACAAAAAACGAGTAAGAGGGAAGAAAATATAGGAAAATGAAAATAATATTGCTTATGGGAAAGATATCACTGTTAATTACTTTTTTCAGTAATGAAATTAATCTTTCAAAATATAAATGTGTATACTTCTAATGTTGAGAATTAAAAAGAATTGCATCAAATTATTAAAAAGATTTAATTTCAAAAAAGAATAAAAATGAAGAATAGTTTTCTTAAATTTTTTGGTAATGGCTTCTCTTAACTCGTTAATTGCCATATAAACTTTACATAATGTTCCTAGGTCACAATAGAATTTTCATTATTCTAAATGGACACTCACAAAATAAGAAATGTAATTATGTAAAATTATATCCTTATATTATTATCTACATACTATTATCTAGTTGCCTAGATTGCCCAAAATTTTTTAGTCAACAATATTCATTTTATTATCTATAATATTATCTAGTTGCCTAGATTGCCAAAAATTTTTAGTCAACAATATTCATTTTATTTGTAACATTCTAAACAATTTTAGCACTCCAATCTCTGATGTCGCCTGACTTCACTGAGAATACAGTTACCAATCACGCGTAACCAATGACAGTCAACATTTTAACAAAATGACAAAGATACAGTTACTTACAATATATTCAATTGCATTTGTCTTCTCAGTAATGCATTTTTTTTATTAACAAGAGTAAACCAAAGAGACATCAATCTTTCTGTTTCATCTTCATTATCACTTTCCATTGCAGCCCGAAGTTGTTTCTCAAGTTTACCAGCTTGGATATCTATTTGAGTTTGTTCTCTTTCCAATGCTTCCAATTCGTTTTGGATATATGATGTCATATCTTTCCCCAACTAAATACAAAATGATTCATATAACATATTCAATTATAATATATACTCAAATAAATTAATTTAAAACATACCCCTCTAAGTGTATATGAAGTACCATCAGGGCTGGCTTTATCTGGTGAAATTCTTTCTATTATTTTAGAAAATGAAAATAGTGGAGAACCTGTTTTCTTTTCTGTATCTATTACATTTGGAGTTCCTAGAGTGTTTCCATTATACTCAGACTGAAATATTTATTATAATTTATATAAAAAGAATTTCTAATATATACCTTATAACATATATTTATTACTATACATAAAATAAATAAATTTATAATAAATTATATATTTGTAACATATGTTAAATTACTCTTCGAAAGTTATTGAACTACTGTAAAGGACTAGTAAACGTGCAAGTTATAGTAATTGTAATTTTATATTCATCTACTTGAAAAATACAAAAGCTTTGATAGATTTTTTATACATGATATTTAATATATAAAAAAAGTTTTAGTTTATTAAAGTGCTTATCTTTGGTAATTTGACATGGTAAGTTATTAATCAAAATATTGTATAGATTCTATAATGGTACAAATATAAATATTTTAAAAATCATTTATCTATTTAGAAAGCTGCTATATCCACCTTAATCTACAAAAGATGATTTATTAAGTTTAAATGTAGTAATTTTGAGCTTAATGATATAATATTAAATATTTAGAAAAGAATTGAATTTCAAAATTTATAAAAATATACATATAAACTGAAGATGCATAATTAATTTACTAAAATTAAAAATGGTCAATAAATGTGACAATAAATGTTTTTGTGATGAGGCACTAAGGTGATTAACTGACAATGAGTAAATAGATTTACTGACACAAAATTTACAAATGACAAATTGTTTAAATCAATCGATTGTATTATTTATCACAAGCACCAGCGCACAAAAGATATTTATTAATATATTATGACATAAATTTTGAAATAAAATAGATATAAAAAATTATTATATTGTGAAACAAAATTCATAGTCTGGTGACAATTTTCAGATTTTTTGAAAATTATTTATCTAAAAACATATCAATTAAAATTTTATTAATAATTTTTTAATTTTGGAGAGTCCTTTATATTTGAAAATGATTATTTAGAAACCAAAAGTTTTCTGAATGAAACTGGAAGAAAATCATGTTTCGCGTAATAAACACATTTATTCCAAAAATTTTTATTTCTTGAAACAAAATTGTATACTTTTTTTTTGTACTAATTTATGTATCTTCTATTTTCAGTAAAAAGGTATTAAAATGTTGACATCTAAAAGCAATTAATTTAAAAAATATTTTACTTTCAATTTTGCAAAATATGACATACGGGGAAAGGCATAAAGTAATGCTTATACTTTGCTTACCTTTCACGTGACAACTCATAAAATAAAAGTTAAAATATTCTTCAAAATATCTTTTAAACCAATAATCTTTTTACAATACTTTAATACTTTTTAATTTTAATTTAAAATACTTTTAACAATTGTTAATTTTTCAAATTTTTGCACAATATTTCCAATTGTAGAAATTGAATTTAAAATTGAAAATAATATAAAAGTAAATAAAAATTGAAAATAATATTAAAAATTGTAGTATTTCTAAAATTCAAAATCTAAAATAGAGTATCTTTAATAATACTGTCTAACATAAATTTTGATTTGTAATGTCCATTGGGTGATTCTTGTAGAATTTACCTTCCTGAACACGAATCCGCAAACGAAATTAGCCTATCACTCACAGTTTTCAGAAAACACGAAGTTTTACTGAAAGAGCAGACAATCGTTAATTGTTAAAATGACGTATTACACGAGAATTAAAAACGTTCAAAGGTTTATTGTTATCTTAAAGGATAGGTGAGAGTTTCCTAAGTTTAACAATGTTCATAATTATAATTATTTATGCTCTTAAATAATTGTAATTGTTTATCAATGTTTAAGAATCTTTACGTACTTTTCTTGTATTTTTACAAAAAATTCTTTATCTAATACGAATTTACTATACAGTATTATATTCTGCAGATTTTTCTGAAGAAAAAATCAAGCAATGTGATTGTAGAAATATTCGTCAATGCAACCACCAAACAGTGGTCTGAAGAGCAATAATTTGTGGTGAGAAGTCAATTTTTCAACTTCCACATACTTGTTTTTACATCTAACAATATTACATCTTGCGATCTAAAAATACCCCTAATTACAAAGTTTTTGAAACATTTAACAAAATTTAGACTTTTGGCTACAAATTACTGCCTTCAGACTGTGCATCACTCTCTTATCTTGACTTGGTAGTATCGTAGCTACACGTAATTGACGCCAATAGTATATACCCGACAGAGTCCCACTTTACATATATTTCATTCTTTTATATATTTTTGCATATTAATCATAAAATCATAAAGAATTTTTTACGTTCACTCTAAGTTCCAAAAATATTAAGAAAGTATTCGTATTTATGTATTGAATGTCGGCGGCATATTTTTAAACTTTGCTGACCAAATACAATTATTCAAAAACACAAATAATTATCATTATGAACATTATTAAACTCAGGAAGCTCTCATATAACTTTTAACACAAGAATGAACCGACTAACGTTTTTGGTTTTCATGTAATACCTTATTTTAGCTCGAAGGTGTGCGATTTTACAAAAACTCGTGTTTTTCAAAAACTAACGGTAATAGAACAATTTTTTTATGAATTCATGTTCAGGAATATAAAGTGTTCAAGAATCATCCGATGAATATTACAGATCGACGAAAAAGTTAAAAGTTGTTGAACAATGTAGTAATGAAAGTAACTTACATCATTCATAATATAAATGATCAGATATTATTAATACATGAAAATCATTATAAGAGCATGTTTAGAAGAATTTTAAAATCAACATTCTCTTCTTTTAAAGCTTTATCGCATACAAAACTATGAATGTGTTCAAAACAAAATAAAATTATGGCTAAATTAAACAGAATATTTTGCTACCACTTTAAGTATGCGTGAAATGACTTTCATCATATATACCTTTTAATTACTATATTCCTTTAATCATATTCCTATTTTTCTATGTCTTCAAATAAAAAAACACTAAGTTGTAAAAAAAAAAGGATCACTAACCTTTGTAATAAATTTATCACCCGGAGTAGATGGTGTGATGCTTCGTCTTGGACTGTTATTCTGATCATCTGTTGAATGTCTATCACTATTATTGTCATCATTAATTTGATTTGAAGTTACATTGACACCCATTTTTACTTCTGCTATCAAACGTCTTGCTCTTTCACGTAGCTGTTGTTGTCTTTCATCGTCATTTTGGCTCTACAGATTATAAAATGTTTTTAATTCAAATACAAGCTAATGACACATAATGAAAATAGCATAAAACATAAAACTTGATGAATGTACACAACAATTATAAACGAAATCATAACATGGAAAGAAAAACAAAACCTCAATAGGACAAGCAGCAGTGGAAATAAGGCCAGCTGACTTTGTATGATTCCTAGCTTGTTCTAATAGTTG
Organism: Eufriesea mexicana; assembly: GCF_001483705.2. Classification (NCBI taxonomy): domain Eukaryota; kingdom Metazoa; phylum Arthropoda; class Insecta; order Hymenoptera; family Apidae; genus Eufriesea; species Eufriesea mexicana. The sequence continues at coordinate 534,108 of NW_016908752.1, read as the reverse complement.
TCTGGCACGTTCTCTTAATTCATCATGTCGACTGACTAATGGCTAATATAAAAACAAAAGAAAAATAAAAAAGAAATCGTAGATTAGTTGCAACACTACAAAAAAGACTGACAAATATGCAAAAACTAATTACATGTTGAGAACGTTGTTCTCCTTGGGGTGATGATATATTCTGGTATTCAGTACGATTCCCCCTTTCATTTATATTGATTGAATCCTATGGAAGAATACATTTACTAAAGTTATTGTAATTATCAAAATATAAAAAATATATTGTCGAAATTAAAATAGTTTTCTATTACAAAGAAAAACATAATATAATTTGCACATTGTGATTTACGCTATGCATATAATTTATACAGAGTAAAGCACTTATATGGGAACATCTAAATATCTCCCTTATTTATGACGCTATGAGAAAACTCGTGGGGGCAGAGTTGCACTGTTTAAAAGGGGAAATATGAGAGTAATATTGATATCTTTTCAAGGTCACTTTTTTACGAGAATTTGTAGTCATCGATGTTTTTTTTAAATGGCATCCCATAATTTCTTTTCGATATCGTTATAAACCGTAAAAATAAATGCAACGACTTTACAAGCTATACTGTTCCAATCATCCAGTTTCAAGGTATTTTACTTAACATTTCACTCCGCACATCGTTTATTGGCACCAAGCATAGTTTATACATTTACAAGCACACTTGCCATCCCGCATACGAATAATGAAGAAGAATTTGAAGTAATAGCTTCAATGAATGCACTCAATGGCGAGTATCATAACATAAACAAACATTTCAGTGGAAATCCATTAAACAATAATAGCTTGATAACATTAACACACAATAATGAAATTCATTAAGATTGAATGATAACAATAGTATGACTTATAAGGTCGTTAGATTTATCTTTTTATGTCCCGCAAGAATATCGAAAAAGTGATAGAATGCCATTTAAAAAAATATCGATGACCTCAAATTCACGTAAACAAATGATCTTGGAAAGGTATCATGTTATCCTCGTATTCTCCCCTTTAAACAGTGCAACTTTGGCTCCAAAAGTTTTTTCATAGCGCCATAAATAAGACAGATATTTAGGTGTCCCTATTTAAATGTCCCATCTTGTATAATAAACATTCATTTAGAACATGCATAAATATATATACACACATTTAATATATATATATACATACATACATATATATATATCCCATAACATATCCCATATATAAAAATGTGTTCGTATATATATATATATATATACGAACACATTTTTTTCTTATAAATATTCTTTGTACATTTTAGTAATATATTGAATTTAACAAGAAAATGTAGAAGAGAGGATAGAACTGCAATCATATCTCACTGACATGTAATTAGTAAAAATTAATCGGTATAAATTTTGTATATATAGAACATTGTCAAACATGAAAAAAGACTTGGTTAAAGCATTTAAACTTCTGTACAGATTGAGTACTGATAAATAATCACGCGATATTACGTAGATAAAAGTTGCTCGACTGTACCAAGATTTAAAATATTTTTAACCAGAATCATTAGTATCTTTTACTAATTAAAGTAATCGTTAATCCTTCTATACAAAAATTTTATAAGTTTGTATAAAAATTACAATCTTTACGAAATAGCACATCAGTATATAACGTCCTATGTTTTGCATTTAATATATATTATAAAAAATTATTGGGGAGCTGTAATTCCTAAGGAATTGATAAAAAAGGAACTTTAAAAAAAAAGTGCAATAACAAAATGCAGTAATGTAAATATAAAATGTTAATGTAGTATAGAAAACAAATTATATAAATCAATAGATAACTATATAAAACTGAAATATTTAGACAATTCAATTATACTGACATTATGAATTGGTGTTTCTGATTTGTTAATTGAAATTGACTGAGACCATTTTTCATCAATTATTTGAATATTTTCCTCTTCTTCATCAGATCCAAAAGGATCTGTTAATTGTCGACGAGTCATTAATATAGGGCGTTGCTGTGCTTGTGTTATTCTTGGTGGAGATTTACTCTGTATATGTAATTGATAATATCAATCAATAGCATTTATCATTAATTTTAAAAGTAGCAATTTTAGAACTATAATATTATAAACATAATATGACAATGATAGGAATTATTTGTCCATTATAGATTTATTTACATACCTTTTCCCTAGATAAATATTTTTCTTTAGTTGGTGATAGTACTTTCTCTAGAATACTTTTTGAACTAGCTAGTATAATATCTTTAACATCTTTAACACTTGATGGTGATTTATCCTTATTACATTGATCATGCTCTTGATTTTCCATGTTCAGACTTAAATGTAATTTATTTTTTAAAGAATCAATATTAACGTCCTCTTTTTTGTTATCAAATGGATTTGATCTAATAAAATATAAAGTTATTTTCATTATTATTTTCAAAAATATAAGTTTTCAAAAATAATACAAAGTATTGGTAATATAATGAACATACCGTCTATTACTATCCATTTTATTATTCTTATGTTCCACTTGATCTTTTTTACGCAAATTAATTATTTCTTGACCAAACAATTGCACACTTACATCTGAATTATTGTCTGTATTAAATCTGCCAATCATGTAAGATGATTCATCTGTGGTCTTACCTATTTGATGTACCTAAAAATGTGAAACAACTTGTGTATAATTATTAATTCAATAATTATGTTTGTGTATATTTCACATAAGAATGTATTTCTTCACAAGATTTCAACATTAAAAGATCTTAATTAAATTGTTACATAACGACAAAATATTTATGAATACATATTATACAATACTGACATTATATATATTTTTTATCGAATAGCCTATTGTATATGAGAATTATGACAAACAATAATCTGTTTTAAAGTAGCTAAGAATATTTTATGATGAACTTTATCAATGGAAACATTACTCTCTTTAAATGTTTCTTTTATGTCTATATATTTTACACTTTCTTAGTATTGCTGTACTATTAATACCTATTTTACATTGCTCTTTAAAGTATTTAACACAAATTAACTTTAATTTCATCAAAAATTTATTTATCTATAAATTAAATAATATTAATGGTAATATAAATATTATTTAGTTTAAAGAAAAATTTTCCACTAAAATAATGAATGTTCTAGCAAATAAAAGTCCAAATTGTTCAATAAAATAATTTGCATGTCTATAATAAATGTATGTACTTCATGATAAGCATTAAGTTGGGTAAGATAACTTTAATAATGTCTTTTATATTTAACTACTTTAAATACCATTTTTTGAAAATATTTAACTATGAAATGTTTAATTATAGACATAGACAAATAAACTTAATGATATTTTTTATTTTCTATAGAAATATCTAAATAAAAAGGAAATATGTATCTAAATATATTTTTTTTAAGTTACTAAAGCATAATCATATAATAATTGAAATAATATTAATATAATAGAAAAATAATATAGAAATGTAAAATATTTATCTAATTTATTAAATACCTCTAATTCATGGCCAGTAAAGTGTGCTCTCAGTTGGTATAAATAAGTCATCACAGCTAATTTATCAGGTACAGTTAATATATCCATATCTGTTGGTTCTATTACTCTAGGTATACCAAGAACTTCCCCAGCATCAAATGCTTTTTTACAGTTACCCTTTACATCATGTGGCAATAATGAATCTATATCTCTGCAGATTTTCAGTCAAACATATATAATAAAATATTTATGGTTTTTATTAAATATAAAAACTGATAACTTAGAAATAAAAAGTATTTTTCTCTTTAATCAATTTTGTCTTTAATATTAATAAATTATGTAAATATTACTTAAAAAAATTAAAAATATTTTTTAATTCTCTATACATACATAAGATCTGGTCTAAAATGATGTATGATTGCACAAAATGCCATTCCATTCCTCCAAGATGTTGTAAGATTGGTAACTTTCACACCAGTATAATCTTTAGTTACTTCTTTACACCATTCTAATAAATCCTGACCTGGTGTAATTTCTTTTAATCTGGGAATATTGGCATCATTCTTTTTTAGTTCTAGTGGTTGTAATGGTAATCTTACTAATGTACTATGCTCAATATTTTTACTGTAATAATAATAAAATATTTATTGTTGATATTCAATATTGAAACAATTAATTAATCTTATTTTTTTTAATCAATCTGTAACATACATGTTTTCAACAGCAATAGTATCTTTTAAAGGTGATTTTTCTTTAAAGGGATCACCAATGCCTGATAAACTAAGATCACATATGATGTGATCACTATCATTTACAGGCGTAGTGTCATCTTTCGATAAACTTGTCACTGTGAAATGAGTAATATATTTACAATATAAGTTAATGATACATGTATGTAAATTTGTATAATAGATCATACCACTTATTGGAGTACTAGGTAATTCACTTTCTGTAAGACTGCTTGTCATTAGATCAAGCTGTGCAGAAATATCTAAAATTTCATCAAGATCTTTTCCAGATACTTCTTCGACATCTTCTGGTATATCTTCATTATCAAAATCATCTAAAGGTGCAATATCACTATTGTTGTTAACTGACATTAAACTAGCCATACTCTGCATATCTTCATCCCTGATTAAAATTTATAATGAATATTAAATTTGATTAACTATAAACTAAATATTAAAAAATATTTTCTTACGTTGCTTTGCCTTCCCTTAAGAAGACACAAGATAAAGTACATTCTAATGAAGCACTAATAATTTTTTTTGATGTAGGTTTCAAATCCAGTTTAAGTTGTTGCTGACTAGATTCTAGAGTTGCATATTTTTTCATGTTTATATTTGTAGCAGCTACATGTCGTCTTTTACCAGTAGGAGATACCTGGTTATATATATTAATGTATTAATGTATTAATGTATATTTTTAACAATAATGTTTCTACTGATTTTTTCTTACATCTTCAATTACAAATGTCCAATCTTTATCTTCTAATTCATGGGTTCGTGGATCTTTAAATAATGTTACAGAAACCGTATGATTATCAGGAACTGCCCAACTTATGACACCTTTTAATGGGTCACTTAAGCTGGGTTCCCAATCTATTGGTTCTGAACTAACTCTTCTACTACGTCTTGTCCATACAACACTTAGTTTGTTTGGCTTCCTATATAATGTTAGAAAATAGCTCCTTTATATACTACTTATATTACTATTTATATAAAATAGTTTCTAATAATATTTATACGCAATATATATATATATATATAATAACCAAAATCTATTATAAATATGTTATCAAAGTAAAAGCATAGTTTGTATTACAAATTTAAAAATACATTATAAATCAATTATTTCTCTAATATGCTTTTATTATTAACTTATCATTAAACATGACTATTAAACATGATTTATAATAAATACTGAATATTTCAAATTTTCTATATCATTCATAGTGTAATGTTTTTTGTCATTTTATGTATGGATAAACATATATACATATATGTTTGTGTCAAAATAATGACAAAATGTTATTTCTTTTTTCTATAGGTAAAAATTTAATATACTATTATAATTCTTTTTCACACAAAGTTTTTAATATACATAATAAATTTATATGTAATAATATATTAATAGAATTTTATGTAACAATGAAGTATTTCGTGTAGTTATTTTATAGTGCATTATAAAATAATAAAAACATATAAAATGATAAATATTGCATTAATCCATTTTAATGACGTTTAAAAAAATACATAACACTCACCATTTTGTTGTCGTTTCTAAAGTGACTTCATGATATGACACAGTGAATTGAAATTTTGCAGCTCTTTTATTTACTCGTTGCAATCGTTTCCAGACGGAACTCATTTTTTATTGAACTATTTTTTCGATGATTATCACAATGTTTCCAACTTAAAATAATTTACGTTCGTATTGGATGTGACACATCATTTTCTAACGAAATTATGGAAATAAAAAAATCAGTGGCTTATAAAACGTGTGAACAAAATATTTTTATTTATTTATGATTATTGAAATATTGAAGTTATAAGATTCTCTAATCATTCATGTATCTGACATTTTCACTAATGTAATATGATCAAGAGTATATATGTCTTTATTCACGAAATTCGTTTTCTTCAAGTTGTTACACGCTTCAATACCATTTTCATGAATGTAATGTTATCTACGCACAAAACAATGTATTTTGATAGTAGAATGATTTAAAAAAACTACAACCACAGGACTAACACCTCTCTCAATCAACCCAATCTCATACTCTGACGAAACCTGTGCAACTTATTGATCTCATACTACACAATTCTATGATACGAAACTTGGTTATAGTGTGTAATGAATAAATATTGCTTAATAATGACTTTAAAATTCAAATAATTAGTTTTTAAGATTATAATTTTTATAAATATTGGAACGTTTTGTTAAATACTTATAAAATTGGTAATTAGAATTGATCTATATAAAAATAAAATTTTGCTTTATAAAATTACATATATTTAACATTAATTATATATATACAATAATACATACGTGTATTATATACAGACTACGTAATATGCAAATAGCAAATTTTTTCAGAATACTTTTTATATGTTATACTGTATGTCGTTGCAAGTGTAGAACCTAGAGGGTGCTACTGACATTATGCCAAGATGCAATAGGAACATCTTCTCTAATCTTTACTTATTTTATGAATTTGCGTGCGCAACTTCGTTTGAAATTAAATTTTGAAATTGTAATTGTTCGATTAGTTAACAATTTTCTAAATTTTTAATAAAATAAGAATACGCTAGCAAATGCACATAAATGTAGAAATATAGAAATACAGAAATCGTAGAAATTATGTAGAAATAATCAGATATGAAACCAAAAATAAGTCTTTATCCAAAATAGCAATTAATTATATTAGTTATAAATTATAAAAATAGCAAATATTGTATTACAATTGGATAAAAAATTTATGTGTTATGTAAAAAGAAACAGAAAATTAGAGAAAATCCATAATTGATGGGTATTATGTTAGTAACATCAGAGGTAAATTAATGAAAGTCATTGAAAATTGTTGAATCATTTACAATGTACATTGCAATTTGTTATGTAATATGCTCAATGTATATTTATATTATCTACGTATTAAGTATGAAGTATCTGTGTTGTCCATATCATTGCAGAAATGGCAAATTATCTTATGCAAGAGACTCTATATAATACGAGAGAATGATTTCAGCGCAAGTTATCTACGTATTCTTACGAGAAACGGGAGAAACAAAACAAGAGTAAACGCTATTTTACATTAACAAGTATTTAATCTTATCCAATTGTTAATAATTGTGTACTATAGTGAGTGTTTAATGAACAAATTCTTATTTGTAAATTAATGTGAAAAATGGTTTAGTTGTTTCACCATTTGTCATCATATAGTTTATTTGAGAAATCAAATACACAGTGTTTTAACGCAAACTGATATATTTTTAGTATAATACAATTTAAATCTGACACATAGCCATTCGATCATTAGTATAAATTTTCCTATTATGCTATATATATTTTAAATAAAAATAAAATATAATCTATTATATGATGTGGTATAGTATAGTTTCTAGATAATAAAAATTTGTTAGTGACATAATAAATTTTATGTATGTGTGAAATAAAAGGACACTTTTTTTATTTGATTGTTATAAATAATAGCATAGGAGAATATAACTAATGCAAAATAATATGAAATATGTCTCATTTATCATTGCACTGTGATAACTTGTAAAAACAAATTGATAAAATAGAGTATAATAATTAAAGGAAATAGTTATCTTAATATTTGCATTTTTATTGTAGACAATCAAACACAATGTTTCTTGCCACGTGGTTATTATCAGATATCTTGGCTACTGTGGTCCTTGTAGGTGCTGGATTGTACCTTTATTATAAATTGTACGTTTATAAGTTTTGGAGTAAAAGACGAGTATTTTATATCGAACCTACTTTCCCCGTTGGAAATATAATGCCAATCATAACCGGTAAAACATCACTAGGTAAGTATAGAAATAAATAATAATTGTTTTAGTCTTAGCGCTTTGCGTAAAATGCCCGTGATCAATGATAAATTTTTATTATGGCATTATAAAAAATAAATTTGAAAACATCAATTTTATGTTGATGTATAAATACACAAACATCTTTTGGTGAGATTTATTGATTTGTTTGTAAATTAGTGTAATTAACATTATTTATTAGTCTTATTACAAACCATTTATTAAAAGTGTGCATTATTCATAATCATCAGTGAATTACTATTATAAATTACGGTTCGTGAAATTTTTACTTTACAGCCGAGTTCTTCAGAGATAAATATGAACAGAACAAACAGCATCGTCTTGTTGGCATATACATGCTTCATAAACCATTTTTACTTGTGAATGATCCTGATCTAATTCGAGATGTACTAACAAAAGAGTTCTCAAATTTTCATGACCGTGGAATATTTTGTAACAAAGAAACAGATCCATTATCTGGAAATTTATTTCAATTACCTGGGAAGAAATGGAGACACTTAAGAGTAAAATTAACACCAACCTTTACTTCGGGAAAAATTAAACAGATCTTCCCAATTTTAACAGAAACTGGAAATATGATGGAAAAATTTTTTAATGACAAGGCACAAACCAGATCAACAGTTGATGTGAAAGATATATTTTCAAGGTAAGCGATTTAAGAAAAATCTATTTTCTGAATATATTTATTTAGCATTAATTTAGTACGAATCAATATTAGATTCTTCGATAGTAGAGCAGTAATGTGTGATTCTATCAGAAATTAACAATATCAAAGTATTCTATACTTTAGTATTCATTAAGATGAATAATACTTATGAACTTCTTTCTTCTTATAATGATATTTCGGCAAAGAATATTAACAATATTAAATAATAATGTAATATATGCAGATAAATTGTGTCATGTAACAAAATACAAAAAGGATATATATTATTAAAAACGGTAACGATGTTATTCATATATTCATACATAGTTATTGGTTTTTCATTAGCATTTAGAGTATTCAAAGCTGACTACAATAATATTTTATATTGATACTAGCAAATTAATAAGGAACTGATTTAAATTTTTGAAATGAAAATGTAATTATCTAATTATATATAATTATAATAATATAATATGACTATAATATAATATAAATATAACAATTTTTATTATAATGCATTAAATATTACTTATGTGTACAAGATCTAGATACACATTAGGATAGTTTTAGCGTTAATGATCCAAATAATGAAAAAGGAAATGAACGGTTGAAAGTTTTTGTTAATATAGAAATAAATAAATAATAAATCTTAAATAATCAACTAAAGTAAAAATTATAAAATTCCACGTCATCTCACAATTTTTATTACTTGATCGTAAATTCTCCTAAACTATACAGCCAATTTTCATCAATTTTTAGAGAAATATTCTACATAATGTAATCTACAATATAACGTAAGATTCATTTTGATGTTCCATTTATTTGATTTTTTAAAAGTGTTTAAAGTTGATATTTTTTTTTTTCATTTTATTGCTATTTCTACTTACAATTGCTAGAAACTCTACACTATATTTTAAATAATAGATTTCAATTCGTGAATCGAAATTAAATTCTTATTTAAAACATTCAAGAGAGAAGAAAGAAAGAAAATTGAAAAATGAAACTGCTTATTACATTAATGTAATTCACTATGAGAAAAACACAAAATGAAATTTTAAATGATAGTTTAAATTAAAGACATCGATTAATAGTAAAGTGACAATTCATCTTGAATAAAACATTCTTTGTTTTTTGAACTGAATGGATGTTAATGATATATTTCATGTGTCGAGTATGCATTTTTTATTTAGTGGTTTTTCTTGATGTATTCGAAAATATGTAGTTTTAATATTTCCATTTTGACGTTTGATGTACAATTTTCATTATATATAATATATATTCTGCAATATTAATTACAATAATATGCCAAATATCATTTTGATTAAATTGCATAGCGAAGTTTAAAATAAGGAATAGAAACTTGTGTACAAAGGTATGAATTGAAATAAATTCTCTATAGAAATTTTGGATGTAAAAAGTTTTGAGATAATTGATGAAGATTTTGAAATTTGCGTTATAGAAGAATAGCGACCATTTAAAGTCAATACGAATCGTTTCGAGGAATACAAACATTCTTGTAGTCGTTTGTATACATATGTATGTATGTATATGTTGATTACAGACATACACCATTCATGCACACTCATAAGGTTAATTATATGCAGTAGCAGTTTTCAGTAATAACCCGACAAGGAACGTGTGCATCATTTGTCATGATCATGATAAACAGGATCATGATAACAGTATATAACACGTGAAAAAAGTATGAGATACATCCTACTCAAATGTCATATCATTACCGTAATTAACTTTTTTGCCGCAATAGTGACGTAACGATATCTAAATTACGCATAAACAATAATTAATTATAGTAATATGCAGTATATAATCAAAAAAATTTGTATTTACAAAATTCGACCTAATTAAAAAATCTTTATTTTAATTTATATTATGTTAATATACACGGTATAATCGAAACATGTGATTAAACGTTGATATCGTGTTTCCCTTCTTTTAATAATGGAAATATTATATTACACCTGCAATATTTCTCTCTTTGAGATAAAACACTTTATCAATGACAATTTTATACAATCAGCTGACATATGTAGAAAATATGTTATTATATTTTTTCTTTAGAACCGAATAATAAAACAAGTCATCATGATATTGACAATTCAGTTAAGAGCAATTTCTCATGAAAATATATAAAAATCTTAGAAAAGAATATGTTTGACATAACTTTATTATTTACTGTGATATATTACTGTATATTACGGAGTATTTATGTTTTTCATACATAGAAGACAAAATTCAGATATAATTTCATCTATGAACAAATGCAAATTCACATGTTATCGATCAATTATGGATGAAACATCAACTTTCACGTCATATATGGAATAACATAATTAAAATCTTAATTATTGAATTGAATTCTTCCTTGACTGTACTCAGCTATAGATATTGCACAGGATTTTTGAAAATTGAATTTTCTATAGTATTTTAAGAGATATATTGACAAAATGCACTGGAATATGAGGTTTATGTACGATAAAGTTGTTAGTGGGTATAGTTCGTGGACTGGTAGACCATGATTTATACTATGATACTTACAAGGGACCATATTCAATCCGCACAAGCCGACTTGTTGAAATTTATATGAGAGATAGTTCTTAAAAAAATATTTCACACGTATTTTTTTCATTGGTCATCTTTCATGTTGAAGGGGTGAAAGCAGCCCTCAAAGGTAGAGGTTGAAAGCATATTTTTGGTATATCTCGAGAACTGAATGGGTTAGAATCAAACCTTTTTGCAGAATATAGCATTTTTATTAAATAATATATATATATTATGTTATTATTATTAATAGTGTATTATAAATTAAATAACATATATGTTAAATAATATATATTAAATTATATATTGTATTATACAGTATAGCAATTTATCGTACTAAATTAATTTATTTTCATGTAAATGAATACACGTGATCTATGGATCAAAATAGGAGATACCTGTTTCTGGAATTTTTTATTTTCTCACTGTAAATAATAATAATAATAATTGACACAAGTAGCTTTCAATAATTTCGTGCTATGAGAAATATTCCGGGTCGAATTCTATGTCCATAGTAAACTTTTTCAATGTTTTGGATAATTGTTACCAGTGTACGATTTATTATATTTTAACTGATGATGAAATGAGAATATATAGGTTTTCATTGTGTCTCATTTTTAAGCATTATAAACACACTTAGATTACTTAAACATTTGATTGAAATGTAAAGATGAAACTGAGATTTTTTAACATCATAAGGTAATAAGCTGAAGGAACATTGAACATCGAAAATTATACTATATATTAATACATGTTCAAAATGCAAGCTTCTTCCCCCAATGTAATATTCTTATGTAGAAGTTTCAATGTGTTCACAGCTGTAATAATTCTTTCTTTCAAATTTGTAATACCAATAATTGATGATTGATATTTATATATATATAACGGACTGTATGTATCTTCATAATGATAAATCTTGATTAATTACGTTAGCTAATATTATTTACATTATTGCAAACATAGTCCACTACTTTTTAAATTGTCTTGATGTTTCCCAGAATGTGATAAAAGGAGAATTATCTGACTGTTTGAAAAACCTAAGGCAACTATGATTTTAATATGAAAAATGACTATTTCCGAAATTTGTATTATTTTGTTATTAGTCATTTGTTGTACATACAATACCGATTTTATCAATTTATATCATTTCTGAAGAAAAAATTTTCCAAACACTATGAGTTTTTGTAATTTCTCGATTGGTCATAATTCTATGATATTTTTTTCAGATATTCTGTGGATATTATCATGTCAGCGGCATTTGGAATAACGTGTAATAGTTTTGAAAATCCAAATAACGAATTTATGTATTGGGGCAAGAAAATATTTGATCCGAAGCCTTTTTGGAATGCTCTTATTCTATGGGCTCCACAGGTCTTTGATATGTTTTCTCTGTCATATAACGAGAAGGATGTGACAAACTTCTTCACTAATATGTTTAAAGAAACTGTAGAGTATAGACAATCGCGTAAGATTGAGAGAAAAGATTTTTTAAATCTATTGATTCAATTAATGAGAAATGGGTATGTCGAACCAGACGATACTTCAGAGAACGTTAATATTTCAAGTAGTTATTTTTTTCATTTCTAATTTATCAGTATCTCAAAAGAATAATAGATATTTTGAGATGATTCAAAGTTATAGAAATAAGAAATTATAAGTTTATTCTTTTGTTGAACAGCCAGTAAATTGCTAATGTCGGAGGCTGCAGCACAAGCTTATGTTTTCTATTTGGCTGGATTTGAAACATCTTCGACTACAGCAACATTTTGTTTATATGAATTAGCAAAGGATCAAGATATACAGAATAAAGTACGCGACGAAATACGAACACAGATAAAAAAACATGGTGAATTGTCATATGCTGCCGTGCAGGATATGGAATATCTTCATAAAGTAATCTCTGGTTTGTATACAACTATATTCTAATAACTGATAGCTATCATTTGATAATTATTTAGTTATTACATATACAATATTCACGTCATTAAAGTATATAAATTTCTATATTATATACAAGTATAATATTTATATTTTTACGTATTTATATATTATATGTAACATTATACAGGATGTCCTATTTAACACCTTTGACGATTTTTTAAGGACTTGCAGTAATCTGACAAAAAATGTTTTATACAAAAGTTGATCAGTTTTCGATTGGTTATACAGTAGAATAAAAAAAATTTCAAGGTCACCTTCGTTCTTTTAGGTGGCATTTAATATTTTTGACTTACAATTAGTAATATTGCAGCTCGTATCTAGACGTTTTCAACGATCTAGTATACGACCTTTTGATAATCTCGAAGGCAAAGAAATGAAAATTGCAAGGAAAAATAACGATCAGCATAAATGAAAGATAATAACTTGTGTTTATTATTAAGATTCGAAATCGCTAGTATTCTTGCATTACGAGAAACTTATATACTGTCAACAATTCACAACAAAGTGATAGCTTAGCTATTAAGACAGTCCCTGTGTTTAGTCTTCACTTGTTACGAAAACAAACCGTAGTTTATTATTAATTTTAATTTTAATTTAATTTTTTTATTAAAACAGTGAAAAGATGACATTGTTGTTAATACTTGGCGAATGTAAAAGAAATGCACATAAAGCAAGGTTCAGAGAACATAATTTTCAACATAAAATTGTGTGCATAAAAAACGAATGTTTAATATGGACTCGTACACGGTCACCTAATTGGACCTTATTTTTATGAACATAATTTATCATCTAAAATTTATTTAAATTTTTTTTCCAAGCAACTTCAGACATTGATGCAAGGTGATATTCAGGCTTCCAGGTGATATTCAGTAACGTATTTATTTCCAAAAAGACGGTTGCCCATCTCACGATGCTCGAATTGCTTGATTTTTTAACTACTTAAATTTAAAATTTTGAGAACATTGATTTGGAACTTACGGTCCTATTGCTTGGCCAACATGATTCCTTAATTTGTCTCCAATTGATATTTTTTCTATGGGGTCATCTGCAGTCAATAGTTTATGCTGCGACATATAAATTATACTACGGCAGTATCCTAAGAGCAACCAATACAAACTTACTACGTAGAATGGAATTGAGTCTACAACAAAATCAAATTTAATGCGAACATTCATTGCGAATTTTTTATGAAATCGTTTCCGTTCAGTTACTCGAGGTTCTTGAATTGAATGTAATTTCGAGTCTTAATAATAAGCACAAGTTATCACCCATTCATACTTAAAGTCAATGCCTGTTTATTGTGAGAAATTAATGTCACGAAGTTTCTTTTCTTTTTTATTATCCCCTCTTTTAGCTTGCAATTTGTTTTACAACATTCGACAAGCTTGTTTATATTTGGATGTGAAGTAATAACACGTCGGTATTTTCCTAGTGGTCTATACCATTTACTATCGCATTAAATCCGTAGGATGCTTTTTGTTCAATCTTCTCTGAATAGGTAGACTATATAGATGTTTAGCTAGTGAGTTAGGATGGTTAGCTAATCTTAGTTTGTTAATTTTGGATAGCCGTGTAATCACTTCCTCCACCGATTCGATTTTAAGGTCCTTTCTTAGATCGTCTTTCTTATATACCAGGGTGCGTTTACTATTGTGCGTAGTATGATAGATTGTAGGGACTCAATTTGTTTAATGTAACAGTTTGCTGCCGTGCCCCAGAGTTCAGCTCCGTAAGTCCATATTAGTTTGATGATTAACTTGTAAATCAGTAGCTTGTTTTCAGCACTTAGTTTTGAGTTTCTACCTGTTAGATAACTCATGATTAATCTTTTTAGTTTGATTTGTTCCACTTTTTTCCTGATGTTGTGCTTCCATGACAGTTTACTGTCTAGGTGGAATCCCAGGTATTCGACTACGTTAATTTGCGGTATAACTTTGTTGTTTATTGAGACGTTGGGGGCTAACTGTTTCCTTAGTGTAAACATTATGTTGTTGGGTTTCTCCTGGTTAATTTTTATTTTCCATTTGATGTACCATCGTTCTATTGCAGAGAGACCTTTTTGTAGCA
Source organism: Eufriesea mexicana (assembly GCF_001483705.2). Lineage (NCBI taxonomy): Eukaryota > Metazoa > Arthropoda > Insecta > Hymenoptera > Apidae > Eufriesea > Eufriesea mexicana. The sequence goes on along the minus strand of NW_016908752.1, from coordinate 518,832 downwards.
TTGTGGAAGCAGTTTCGGGATCTTTGTGCATTGCAAGGATTGCAGTATCGTCTACGAGAGTAGAGAACGTTGTGTACGGTGTGGTAGGCATGTCTGCAGTGTAGATGGTGTAAAGAGTAGGCCCAAGTACGCTCCCTTGCGTGACGTCTGCTTTTATACTGAATAGCTTAGATTGATCGTCATGAGATTGAACAATAAATTTTCTGTTAGTTAGGTATGATTTGAGAAAGTGATAATAGGATGTAGGGAAGTTTGTTGCAATTTTAAGAAATAAGCCTGAGTGCCATACTGTTGCGGCCCTAGGACCGCAATATCCCAGGTTAAGTGGAGGCCTGTTTCATGCCTTTATTGTAAGCATCCCTTATCATGTATAAACTCAGCGTCGCCTAACCCACCGCTAATATAAACCATGACAAGGACTGATATCGTAGCCTCTTAGACGACGGTCATAAGAGCCTAAATGTTTAAACAACCACCACCACCGAAGGACGCTGAAGTTAACATACACCTCCAATATCATATCAACCAATCAGAAGACAGTCAAGCCTTATAAAACTACCGACAGGGCATTCACAAGGGGATTCTCCGTAAAACCTCCATCACGACCACATCAAGATTCTCTCTAAACTCCATCACGACCACAACATCATCAAACGAGACCCACCAACACTCAGCACAGGAGACTGTCTACTACTATAGAACTCCTTGCAGTTCAACACCAACCAGGTCTACCTCTATCAAGTTAGAGTAGGCCGCATCCCAAGCAGCATTGCCGCAGCAGCGTAACGGGCCTTACAACCCCGTGAAACTCCACGAGCGAGTTGCAATGCTCGGGACGCAACGCATACCTTATCGAAGGCCTTTTCCACATCCAAAAATATGGCAGAGCAATATAATTTATTTTCGAAACATGTGATAATATTATTTACCAGTCGGTGTACTTGGTGAATTGTGGCTTGTTCGGTTTTAATGTCCTCTTGATTTGTTTTAGGGTGCATTCCTCTTAGGACCACCTTATAGCTTCTGTCGTTTTTAAATTGATATGTGTGATAATTAGCATTTTTTGTTTTTAAGGCCCTAATCACTTTTCTGTAGCATTCTGGAGAATTGGTTTGTACTTTAACTTGATTTTTCCGTTCATGTTTGATAATATAATCGTTTTCAGCTATTTCGTCTAGTAGTTATCTTAGCGGTTCGATTACCTGTGCTTTAATAAAGATCAGTGGTGTGTTTTGTTTAACTGGTTGGGCATGTTGTTCATTTGTTTCGAATCCTTCTTCGGCTGAGAAGACCTCAAAAGAGTTAGAGATTGGTACATCTATCAACCATTTGAAAGCAGTTTTGCGTTTCAATGGGTTTTCAGTTGTAACTGTATCCATTAGGTCGAGGTCACTAGGAACTGGAATTTCTTTCTTTTTATGATTTTGAGTGACCGCATATCTTTCACAAAATTTTTGTATCTTTAGATGAAGTTCATTGTTTTGGCTGTTAAGAGTATTATTTGCCATGCCTGCGGACAGGCGATTTTATGTGGCTGATAGCAGTCCTAACGCATATCTAATAGTAGTTCACTAGTTCGCTGACGTAAACACTGGCTCAACAATACACATCTTATTCACACGGATGCTAAGAAGCGACTGACGAAAAAGTTAAATTAAAATTAAACGGAGAAACTAAATTACAAATAAAGTTATTTTGGAGCGCACTCTTTTAAAAAATACTGACTACTACTGCTATATAGTTAATGGCATAAACATGGGCGTTAGATATTTTTATGATTACTATATACTAAGAAAACGTACGCTTTTTTAATAATCCGAAAGGATAATAACTAATTAGAGTCTCAACGTCACCAGCTCAATTACCATGTTACAATCTCGCGCATAAACCAACGACCTCAGCATGTATGCCACAGGCTTCGAATATGGATGCATGCTGAGGTGCCGTTAATTGCTGGACAACTCGTATAGTAAATTAGTAACTGACTGACGATCGATAGTCATACTGTCGACGAGGAACGTGACAAACCCACGCTCTAGAAATTTAATAATTTGACACATCACGCTTCCGCTTAGAAATTCCTTAAGAGGATGTCGTAAGTAAAAAATTTTGTAAATATTGTTCTTCCTTTATTGTTAGCATTGCGGCGTATGCCATCTTATCGTTCAGGACGACCAGAAATTTAATTCGTGCCTTGTGTGACATTCGGTTGGTATTCAAGTATTTCTGATTAAACTAACGGGTGAGCCTTAATCAATGAATCCTTACGCGATCCGTATCAAAAGTTCAAATCTCACTTCTGATTTGTAAGAGGATAGAAGGAGCGGTTGACTGACTGTTACAGACTGCCCTTTTGCTGTTTTATTTGCGCGAGTGCGACAGGAGGCACCCGTTTTTCTATAATAACACTGTCTTTCGAAAGATATTCTGATTTGACATGTTTTGCTAACAAACAAATTTCTGTTTCATGAGCTGGGTCATTTTTCTCTTCTTTCTACTTCCTATTCATTAATACTTTTAAAATAGCAGGACACAATTACATTGCAAATTGACATGCAGCAACTCAAAAATTTTTACACGTACTATTTTCTCATCGAGTATTATAATTTAAAACATACAATAGAAACTCGAAAGTTAAAGAGGAAAAGTCAACCTAATGTAAATTCACACATAGTCAAACAATTTTGGTACCAATATCAATTTTTGATATATAGAGTGACAATATTTAAGACTCATTCATGAAGCTACTTTATCTCTCATTATACTCAGTCACAAAAATTCCTCAAGATTTTTAAGAGATTTTATAAAGTGGTTCAAAATTTTCTTTTCCTATATTTTTTATTTTTGTAAATTTTTGTTTTTCTCTTTTCCTGAATTTCTTATTTCAATTTCTTATTTTGGTTTATTATCCTTATCTATTTAATTGCCGCATGATTGTTGTACAAAACTTTGTTACTTTCAACCGAAATTTCTTAAGAACGCAGTAACAATTTATGAGATATTTATTGAATTTTGCAATTGCGTTCTAAATTTATAAAATTATACATACGTTTTATTCATTTAATTCCTTTTCTTTAGCAGTTAAGAGAATAAAAAATATATCATATTCTCAGGAATCATTTTGAGGAAGGTAATAAACATATTGATTGATAAAATATGGAATTTGAAATGATTTATTAAAGATCATATAACTTTTTTCAAGTGTATAGGAATATGAAAAGATCGTGTAAATCTATTAGTGAAACACTCAGTTCAAATTTTAATGATATTTCTACTCTGGTTTTGAAGAAAATGAGTCATGAAATCGATTGCAAATGTCCTTGAGACATTCGCAAACGATAATTTTTTCATATTTCTAATGCTGAAGACAATCAAAATAAAGAAATTCAAAGATTGGTTATCTCAGATATTTGTCATTAAGGTTATAATACAAATTATGAAATTCATTTTGAAATTTCAAATTTGTAAGAAATATTTACACATCTAACCATTACATATGTAAAAGCCTTTCAATTTGTGATCATTAAACCCAAATTTAAACTGAAAAACAACACATCTATGTACCAATGTGAATATTATCTTGATAACATTTAAAACGTGTATTTTATTAGTACATATGTGTTACATGTTTACTACATAAACGGTTTTACAATCACTGTAAGAGCCAACAACTGTAAACTGTAAAATTAGTTTTATGTAAAAATTTTTAATTCGTTTCAGAAACTTTAAGAAAATATCCCCCAGTTGTTATACTGAACCGTGTTTGTACAAAAGAAACACAACTGAAAACAACAAACTTTAGCATACCTGTGGGAACCTCCTTGGCGATACCAGTTTTTGGCATCCACCGAGACCCTGATGTATATCCTGAGCCGAATAAGTTCGATCCAGAACGATTTTCCGAAGAAAATATAAAAGCTAGACATCCTTATAACTATTTACCATTTGGCGAAGGACCAAGAATATGTATCGGTAAGAATAATTTCTTAAATGATATAATTATGGAGAAAACTGCGACATAACGAAAATTATTAAACAAATATCCAAAAAGCCACTTTCTTGTTTAGTGTCATAGAAAATGCAATTGATTGCTGAGATTATTAAAATGTGCTCCTTCTTAGTTTATAAAAAGTTAATAAAAGTTTATAAACTTGAATTTTATATTTTTCGAGAGAAGATCCAATTTCAATGAAACTTTGTAGGCTTGTAATTACAGTAGACTTTTTAGTTTCTAGAAGTCAAATTTAAGCGGTGACACCACAGAAAATATCGATTCCCAAAATGCTAATTTAGATACTTAAGCATGTCGCTGCAATAATCAGTGAATTTTTAAGCGTTTCTTTTATCTCTAATTATTTCTCAATTAGCATTTTGAGATTTGATCTTTGGAGCGGGGCTTCACTCCTTAACTTTGAGTTGTACTAGCTTTGCCTATTACACAATCCTATAAAGTTTCATTCAAATCAGACCTTTTCTATAATTGCTGTTAAAGGTGAATACATTTCAATAATTTTGAAAATTGGTTGCATTTACTACGATAACAACCAAGTAATTGACAATGGTGATTTTAATCATCTTACATTTGTTCGATATTTTTTTTGATAATTTTTGTGATATTTATTCAGTGTATCTCATCATTTTACATGGTAGTATCATCGGGTAGGTGGAAAAAAAGAGGAATAACATTTTTCTGTTTAAAGCTTCGTTTACAAGGAAATTGAGTTTGAAAATGTGTAGATTTATTATTAGTTACATTACATTAAGTGAATTGATGATACTGTCGATTTTGCTGACGTATACATAATCTCTCTCTTATCAATGAATCATGAACTGATGTCACAGTATTTCGTCGTTTCACTTGATCGAAGGCATTTGTTATTCTATCCTTTAGTTGTGAAAAATCCTGACTGGTTTCAGCACACGTTATTTCTTTAACATGACCCCGTAAGTAAAGGACTAGTGGATTAAGATCTGATGATCTTGCTGGCCAATTTATTATTTCGCCTTGTCCTATTCAACATTGATGCCTTCACTTCGTGAAAAGTGAAATGGTGCTCCATCCTGTTGAAATATTAGCTTTTGTTTGATAGACGATGGTGAAACGATAACGAACATGAAAGTGTAACTGAAAATGATTATAATACGGGCGATCTTGTAACAATTTTGAAACTTTCTTGTGAACGAAGCTTTAAACGGAAAAATATTATTCCTTCTTTTTTTATTCATTTTTGCACATAGATTGTAACACCCTATATATATGCGCGTGGTTTGCTTCGACGAGATACATGATGATTATTTATGATAGAAAAAAATGATATCTTAACATCTTTAAAAATAATTCAGTATCAAATTCATTAATGTTTTTTCATCGTATTCTTTTTGTTTATGTGTTTCAATTTAAGATATTTTTTAAGATAGGTAAAATATAAAATTTCATAATTTATACATTAATAGAGTTCTGTGGTAAACAGATGCTTTGGTAAGGATAAACCAATAATTTCATTTCTGCTTGTTATTTTACTAGAAAGTAAAATTTCAGTTATAACTTTATGGTAATCTTTATAACACATTGTGGCGACCATCGTTCTCACCCTCGCAGAGATTCCACCTTCGAGGAGGTTCGAGGACTTTTTGGTAAGTCCTCGGTAAACCCTCCGTTTTCTATATACACAACTCCCCGAAATTCCAGTGGTATTCTCGTTTAAGGCAGGACCTGCTAGGCAACCTTACTGATGAGTCCCCTAGCAGGCCCTGGACGAAATATATCTCTTCCTTTTCCTTCCACCCCTTCCAGCACCACCGCAACACCGATGATACCAGCCGACCCGCCGACATAGCAACAACGGGGGAAGACCCACAACATCAAAATTGAAAAATCTTGTATATGGATTTATGGCAGCGAAAGAAGGCTTTGGTTCAGTAGGAACAGCAAAATGACAATGACCATAAAGATGAAAGAAAGGAAATTGAAAGAATGAGTGGTGATAACAAAGAAAACGTGTAGTATATTATAAAGAAAATTGCTTGGGTTCATGATTTCACATATGAATCCTTGAAAGGCAACCATGCAAGTAGGACTGTAAAAAGACATACTGTTACGTTTCTATATATGCTGTAATTTGTCTTTATGTTAATAAGTAGGTACGCTTTTGCACATTTTCATTACAAATATTATATCTTCTTGGAAAAAGTATTTTAATATCCGACTAGGTCATCGATATTTAATATACTTCTTAATAATGGCTGACTAAAATTGAGAATTTTGAAAATAGTATTTTAGTAAGAGATATAAAATAAATAGTTATTGAATTATTCATTATATTGTAATGAATTTTATATTACAGGTTGTTTGCATTTTGTGTAAGTCTTTGGATGTCCATCATATATCGATTTTTTACATTTCAAATATTATTATATCGTGACATTAACATAATGTGCAAATTTATTATAGAGCTACCCGGGTATCATAGATATACAATAGTACAATGTTGGTAATTTTGATTATTGAAATTATTTACATTGAATTAAACTTGACTATGAAAAAAAATAGTTACCATAGTATTTAATTTTAACTTAACACAATAATCATCTCTCTCTCTCTTGCTCGCTCTTTCTTGCTCTTCCTTCTTATGTTTCAATAATAGGGTGAAAATTATACATTTAATATTTTTTGATAAGTTGCAATATCTTGGATGTTACTAAAAATTGTATTGACAGTAATTGATTAAGAGGTTAAATACTCCAACTTTTTTATAAAATCTTTTCTAAAATAATCGAAACTTTTCTTATAAAATTCTTTCTTATATGTTATGTAAAATAATTTGAAAGATTTCTAATATTTATTCTTTGATAAATTTTATGGTCGAGGATTTATTCTATTTCTTTAATAAGAAATCAAATATAATGTTAAATTTACCAAGTGCATACTTTTGAATTGCCTAATCTATTAAGAAGGTCACATTTCATCACAATTATGCAGAAATTAATAATTTTTGTTTTATTGCTTTTAAATTCAGGACTTTATAATGTATTCAAAATTACATTGGTAACATACTTTTTCACATATAACACGAGTCTCGAGAAATGTTATTGTTGGTTTCCAATTACATTTATATTTAAATAATATATATTATAATGATACTTTCAACGAATAATAAATAATGTGGATTTTAATATTCACTATGAATAAAAAGAAATAACGCGATATATAATTTTCGTGAGAATTTGTTACTATATTGAACATTTATTTTTTCTGTTCAGGGTTAAGGTTTGGCTTGATACAAACAAAGGTTGCTGTAATAAATGCACTATTAAACAACAAATTCAAACTTGCACCGGATACACCAACTTCTTTAGAGTTTGAAGGGGGAACTCTTATATTAATGGCAAAAGGAGGTGTCCAGTTAACAATAGAACCACTCGGTTGTTAACAAGATACTTTTGGTAAGGATGAAAACATTGTTTCTATACATTTCTAGCAATATTATTATATATGTGTAGTTTAGTCTATGAAGCGCAAAATTTTCTGGGGTACATGTATTATGTATTTGTCAATAAGCAAGGAAATAGGTTAATTTCTGTCAATTATACGAAATGATCTTATTGATTGTGTGAAAATAAAGTCATTAAAATAAATGTATAATAACACGAGGAAAAAAGTGAAACTCTTTTCTTTTATATTAATGTTTTATATCAACAATTATTTTAAATAATATATTTATAACATCGTAATATTATAATTTTTAATATTTAAATTTTAATAACGATTAATTTTAATAATGGTATTATAAATATTATAAACTATCTATACAAATTTAAAAATTGTATCAGCTTCGGCGTCTTTAATAGAAACAAAAAGATGATAGAATTTAGAATAGATAGAATAGATTAAAAGATTGTAATAAAATTTTGTATGAAAAAATTGTATTCTATTCTCTGTTTATACAATAACCGTCCACTTGCGCCTATCACCCTCTCTGTGTATTTGAAACAACTTATACATTCGTTACATACATATGAAAAGTACAATTTTATTTTACATTAGTTTCGTATTCTCAATTTTGTACACTTCTATGTCTGAAAATCAAATAAAAAAGATTACATTTCTAAAAATATATTTTTTTATTATAGAAAATGTAAACATTTAATACAAGACTTCAGTGACAATTTTTGTATTTTGTATTTTTGGTCAGTTTTAAAGAAGATAGAAAAAAGAACACGCCTGCTAATTGCAAATTTAAAAGGAAAAAGTGAGAAAGATGGAACGAGAAATATTGGAGATACGAACGATATTTTATTTCACAGTCTGACACATGGAACATAATATTTCATTACTCCCGAATAAAGACGGTAACAAGTACTAGGTTCCACTAAAACGTTCAACTCGATTCGATTCAAAGCAGTCTAGTATCGATAACCTTTATCATAACTATCGGTAGGTAAAGCATTGGCTAGACTAAGTAGTTCCGAACGATGGAGGCCACTTGGTGATTGGAGTGCCGCACTATCGTGAAGCAATCCTGATGAAAGACCGCGAAGAGCAGAGATTTCCTGGAGAGAAGCAGGTAAACGGAGACCATCGGATTCGTGAAGCCCAACAGCTTGCTGGAGCGCAGCAGGTAAACGAAGGGTATCCATTTGATGAAGACCAGGGGGTAATGGACCAGGTGCGTGAAGGGCATCGGTTTGATACGCTGGGGGTGAAAGAAGAGGACTTGATTCATGGAGACCGGCAGGTAAGCCGAGAACAGCAGATTCCCGAAGAGGTGGAAGTTGAGGTGGAAGCTTGGGTACTGGTGCAGGGTTGACTGGTCCGTGAGTCAACAGCGCAGATGAAGCAGCGTTATCAGCCACGTGGGCGGCTGCAGCGGCAGCATTGTTCTGAGCGGCTGCAGCAGCAGTCGCAGCTTTTGCAGCGGCACCTTGGGTGGTTTCGTAGTCGAGACGAGCAGCGGACAGTTGTTCGTCGACAGATTCTGCCCTTGCCTTTGCTTGACCGACCATAGTCGTTTGCGCTGCAAGCTCTGCTGCAGCCTCTGCTGCTGCCTGCGCTGCGCGGTCGGCAGTTGCCTGTGCAGCGTTCAAGGCTGCCGTAGCTACTTGCAACTGGTGCATAGCTTGCTTGGCAGTGGTGCTTGCTGCACTCGCAGAACGTTCGGCTTGCTGCAGTTGCAAGTTTTCACCGTCTACCGCCACATGGGCGTCTCTGGATTGTTGCTCCAATCCCTGGACTACGATCTGTTTGCCGGTAAGAGCCGCAGCTGCGGTAGCCGCCGACTGTGCAGCGGCTTGAGCCAGAGTGTTCTTCGCGACGAATGCAGCTTGTCCAGCAGCGGATTGCTGATTATTTAGTTGCGTATGAGCTTGTTCCGCTGCACCTGCTGCAATGGTAACTAAGGAACCACCAACGCTGAAACCTGGATGAGGTGGACCACGAGGAAGCGAAGGTGCGGGCAGGAGAGGGCCGCCCTTAGCATATGGACCGGAATCGGCAAGTGCTAATGGTGGTTCTCGGGCATATTCGTATTCGTAACTTTCGGCTTGTTGATCACGAGTTTGCTTCTTCGTTGGGCCACATTGTACCAAACAAATACACGACAATAACAGCAGGAGCAGCTTCATTCTTATTAGTCTTCGAATTATGTTGTGTCTCGGTTATAACCTGCAATTCGAAAATTTTATTTCAGTATGAGAGTGAATTTTTTCTGTTTTTTAATTATATATAATGTAATATACTTGAATAGCATTATAATTTTCTAACAGATCGAAACTTTCGGTTAGATTAAAAATCTAGGTGGTTCTGAAAACGGAATAGCAGTTAGACATTTCAAATTCGAGGGCACAAGATTTCATGCTTAATACTATAAAATGTTCTTTAATAAACTACGTTCTTCAAAAAAGGTATCATATATTTGTCGACACGTCCCAATTACGCCATTTTAATTCCTAGTTAATTAAGTTTATTATCAGAGTTATATAGGAGATATTTGTAATTACAAAATCTATTTGCATTCGTTTCTCAAATGAAATTTTATTCTCCAAATGTATTTATTTACACGATACATGCCACGAAGAAACTAATTAAAACAAACTGTTTATATGTTAACCACTGAACACTATAGTGAAACATGTAAAAGGACATATGAAGAAATTTTTGCAATATAATATTGGAACGTATAAGCATTTGTTATACATGTTAAAAAATGTTAAATATTTCGGAATGTGCTAACTTTTTCCATATTGTATCCTAATAACTTTATATGCAGAATGATTCAAAGAATCGATTAACGTATAAAAACAATTATAGATAGATATAGAATGGTAGAATTTGTTACGCGATATAGTTACTGGAACAACTACTTCAGAGTAATATTATAAAGTAATGGAATTACAACGACTCATTTGTTAATCAGTATTAGTAGATGACACGTTAATTTCTATTTTGTTGAGTTGTCAAATTATTTTATCGTATTTTCTCTTCGATGTAATTCGATTTTTAAATTGATAAACATTCGTTTTTCGATTCTAATTTTTGCAGATATAGTAGGAGTAACGAATTATATAACTTTTTAACTGTTTTTTAAAAGTGCACATTTTATCCCACGACATTAAATCTGAGTGTTCAAAGTTTTTGAACATTTTCCAGCGAATATCTTAATGTGATTAAACTATTTATTGTTTTCTCTTTACGATTATTTTTTTTATTATAAACAGTGACGAGTAATAAGAAAAATTAAAAGAAAAAGTCATAGTTTCATATGTATTATCGGGAAAGTGGCCGAAATTATATAATATGTCTCGTTTTGAAATATAAAATGTTATGTGCTTTAAATTATAAATTAATAAATAATTTATAATTTAAAAAAAATTAAATTAAAAATAATTAGAACAACGCTACATCTAACATTCTAACATTCTTTGCCGATAATGATTTTATTATATTGAAATAATAAGTGCAGCACGAAATACGCGAGAAAATAATTTCATTTAGATTTTTGACATATTGTTAGGCTATCTTCATAATTATCGGCTGATATATCAATGAAGTAGGCAGTGGAAACCATGAAAAAAAGGAATAAAAAAGATTGCTAAGACATTTAATGTCTATAAAAAATTTTAACGAATGAAAAGTACGAAAATCCAGTAGAATCTTCTAAAACTAGAATAAGGGATTTACGATTATTCCATTAAAATTGCGAGTGGAACTTGCGAAATGAATATATTTGCAATTTTTTAAAGAATTCTTTTTTTTAAATTAAAAGAAATGGTTTGGAATTCATTATAAATAAATCATTCTAAAAAATCAGCCTATTTTTATTCTTTTCATAAATATTTATATTAGGCGATCTTAACTCATTCGTGCCGGTTGACTTTCATTCGAGTCTTTTCTTACCAGAAACCAGATTACGCACACGTGAGTATTCGGATTTGTCATAAGTCGGTCTCAAGATAAGTGGATAAAAAGCGATAAATATTTCAACGTGTCTCCAGCGCTGTTACATATCTAAGACATACATAGGTTTTATGATTATTGGATTTTATTATTATATTACTCGTTTGTAAATAAGTACATGCGAATGAGTTAATATACGAGGAATAGTGTTCTAGTTAGGGACATTTTTTCTAAACCATCATTATCTCTTCTTAGAAAACAAGAATATGTTTCATACTATATTTTTTTAAATGAATTATGTCAAGGCAGATTCTCAGATACTAGATGAAAGAATCTTCTGTGTCAGAAAACTAAATTTAAAAAAGAATCAATTGGTTCTTCGATTTTAGCCACTTTCTTCTACTGTACTAACAGAAATAAAGTATATGATAGTTACAGTTGGAACTGTTACAGTGATAAAAGTCATTATTTTACCAACAGCTACGGAATTAGTAAGTATTACAATTTTGCATAAAAGAAGGAATATTTAATTCTTATTTTCTTCACTTATTTTCTTTATACGTTACTTTCATATGTACATGATGACGTATGATTTTCTTCATATGCTTTACTCGCATATGATGAGAAAATACAATTCACATTTTACACAGGCTTTAGAATAAGGAAAAAGAGTTTAGAATTATAAGGGTTTATGGTTACTTACAAAGAGGAATAAAAATTGTCCAACAGATATAGGTTCCACAATGAATGTTTTCGACATAAAATTGATTTCTATTATATAGAAGTATTTGATATTGTGAGTCGTCCTCGCGATACGTTGAATGTGAGTAGAAAAATTAGTTTAGAAGTACATCGGTTCAAGGTTATGACAATCACCTGACTTGAATCTCTCAGATTTCTTTGGGTAGTCTATTTAATATCCACAAATTATTGCAGAATTATGACACCAATACGAGATTGGGAAGAATTATTTAGAGATGATCTATGATCCTTAGATCATGATGAATTCTGCATTACAATGCATGGAAGATACGAAATACTTATTGTAATAAAGAAAATTTATGCTACATTTGTATGTGCAAACTATCGATGTTAGTAATAATTTTATATTGGCAAACTTTAAATCTCTAGGGTACGTAATGCTTTTCTCTTTGATTAAAATCGTTTTGTATATATATTTCAGTATAGGTCATTTACCGCTGGTATAGTTATTTCCACTCACACTTGTTCTACATACTTAGCTAGATAGCGAAAGGCCCTGCATGATCGGAGCATTGACAAATAAAGCATTGAAGTGGACGTGTCCCCTCTAGGAACCACTGGTCTCTAGAGGATAAACTAATGAACTTCTGAATAAATTCCTCTATTTACATTCGATATGTTACGAAAACAGAAAAAATATCGAATATTTACAAATAATGCAATTAGTGTGAATTTTATATCTCAAGGATCGATTGCAAGACCTACGTTTATTAAATACCTTTTTACTTCTGTTGGTAAGAACAATAGGTTATTGATTCCGAAAATCCTTGAACCCTCCTTTCAACATCCTGTATATTAAACGAGTATTATACTAGTTCATTCCTTCACGTAATAGGAGAAAGATAGAAGAAATTGCTGCCATATTTACCTGCTATTAAAGAGCAGAAAAGGAGAAAATGGTATTTCGCAGAGAATAATAAATTTTGTAATTTTATGGCTAGATCAGGTTGTCGACTACAGAAAAACGTAAATAGTACGGATACTTTTCTTTAAATAACTAATCAGAAGTAATTACCGATTTTGTCACGGACTTATTATTAGACTTTTACAACATTTGATCTGGAGCATTTACTTCTGGTTTAAAGCTGTTACATTTACGAGTATATGTATACCTTTTTTTGGACACTCCCATTGCAAACCTTTGTGCCTTTCACATTTTAACGTGTATTAGTCATAGAAGATTGGTAGGGCTACCATACAGCATGCCTTAACTGTAGCGATAGTGCATAGTACAGTATATTTTGTTGATCAAGTCAATGAAATTTACAAGAATGTTGTAGATCAAGTTTCAGGTTAACACTCTGTAGTTATTAACAGTTCTGATTGTATAAAGAAAATTTTTATTCAATTATTAAACACGCTTTAGAACCAATGTGAGCTGCTCAAGGTGCTGGAGCTTAATGCAGGTAATTTAGACTCGATTTTTAAGATATAATAATTATATTCTTTTACGAAATTCAGCAATAAAGTAAATTGTTAATGACGTACATTCTACTTTTCCGGTGCAACTCTGTCGCAATTCATGAAGGTTCAAAACCAAATGTCCAGTTCCGTCGCGCTCTAAAAAGCAACGCATGTGCTTATGTACGTAAATGCATAATTAAATCGATGGGAGACTTTATCTGTATGCGATCGTAAACACGTTTGCAGTGACGTTCATCCAATCGGAAAAAATATACTTTGTATTTTACTTAAATAGTCTTTGTACATTCGAATATTTACTATTTAAGAATTTGCCTTGTTAATTTTGGAGAAAATAAAGAATAGAAGAATGAAGTCTGCAGTATAAGTTATTAAAAAAAATGAACAATAAAATGTTAAAATAATAATAATGATACATTATTTAATAATAATATATTATACTTGTAACTTTCATAAAATAATAATAAAAGTAATACACATAAAACAATATTAATGCACGAATCATATGAATGAAAGGACAAACTTTAAAAGTAATAAATTAAAAAATCGGGTAATTACATGTTAATTATAATTACAATGCATAATGTTTGACAAATTCATAAAAAAATGTTATCAAACTTGTTATATGCGATGTATAAAAGAAAATTATTTTCAAAGCATGTATCAGGGGAAGTAATATTTTTTGAGACATTGAAAAATATTTAATTAAAATTTCTGGTTATAAAAAATTAAATTAACTTGTTCGAAATATCGAAAATTAACGCATAATCGAATATTACATTTCGCATACACCGAAGGGGTAATTAAATTAAAGCTAATTGCAAGTTATTACACCACCCATTCATGACCGTGAAGTATAATTCTAAGTGAATGTTTTAAAATTGTGAAAATATGTCAAGGAGTCAATATCACCAATAAGTATATGAAATATAAACCCTATCACTTCTCCGCTCTTTAAATACTTTACTTACAGTTCCGCATGCTTTCTCGCGTGCATATCCATAATTTTATTACTTATGACATGTAATTAATTTATTCTATTAATTTTGACGTTGGACAAAAGAATTTTTAAATAAATTTTTCAATTTGCGAAAAGGAACCTTTTTAATAAATTAATAGAAATCCAAATTATGTCACTCATGTTCAATAAACTATAAACTATATTAACTGTTACAAAATAAAAAGTTTTTAAAAACAGTTGGGAATTGTAAATTAAATCGTTTCAAAATTGTCCTCTGCTTTATTCCTATATAAAGAATAGGAAATATATGTCACTTGCTTTAAACCCCACATTCTAAAAGCACGTAATAGGGTTCCACACTCCGTTCTCACGTAGTGACCATATAACTGCACGTGAATAAGTGAAAGCAAGTATATCGTATATTTAACATAAACTTTTGCAACTGATCCTTGTTAGCTTAGACGTTTCGTTAAAGTAGAAATTAGATTTTAATAATTTATATATATGACATATAAGACGCGGGTAGTATTTCTTTATAAAGATAAAGGAGGTAAATTCAGAAAGAAGGTTGCATGTACAT
The DNA here is from genome assembly GCF_001483705.2 of Eufriesea mexicana. NCBI lineage: Eukaryota > Metazoa > Arthropoda > Insecta > Hymenoptera > Apidae > Eufriesea > Eufriesea mexicana. Next base: position 503,715 of record NW_016908752.1, on the reverse strand, counting down.
AAATATCAAATAATAAACGTAAGACAGATTATTTTGAATTGCAATTCAGTTATAAAAACAAAAATTATATACAGGATATATATTCCTATATTTCTATATTTCCATTAAGTATTTTGTGCCTTTTTTAATCATGAATAGGATTTAGCTAAGATTATTTTTTGTTTCTGAATTACAGTTTTTAAAATCTCTAATTCTTGGTACTAATTTCTTTATTCTAAACACAGTTGTCAATTATGATGACAGTAAAATATTAATTCAAATATAACTATCTGTTCTTCGATAAACAAAAAATTTATTAAATAAAAGAATTCAAAATCCTTAGTTCATTTCTAGTTTGAATCTTCTCAAATGATTTTGTCATACTTTAAAAATCAAATATCCAGTGATATCACAATTTTAAATTAATAATTAAGGTTGATATAAATATTTTAAATGTATAAAAAAAAAATGATTAAAACACTACAACCATACACTGTATATAACTGTATATAACTGTATATTCTAACTAATTAGTTTGGTAAAAGTCCGTTAGTTCGAAATATTGGAAAAACGAAATTTCAGGAAACTTTTCTCCTAACTTCGAGAATATAGGTAAATAAACAAATATCAACAAATTTTCAATACTCACGAGGTTTGAAACTGGTCAAATGGTCAAACGTTTAAGGAATGGTTGTTTCGACTCGAAGAAACAACTAAGAACTGATACCACTTACCTGGTTATCGTAGCTCTTATAGGTCTGTTCTCAGAGCTAATGGTAATATGGTGGTTACGGAAGGGGTTCAGGATATTGAGAATAACGGCAAACTATTTCTTTGAAGTGACGATGAAACTTGATTTTGTGATAAGCTAACTTTTTTTATTTCAAAATAAATTTATCGCAATATAAATAAATATATTTGTATATCCTATATATCCTTTTAATTGGTTTAATACATTTAGGTTTTAAATACCGGATCTTGAAAACGTAAGCATTTGAAAGAAAAGAAATTAACGATTATAGTTATGGTTTCGTAATAAAGAAACTTTATTTTGTATTAAATATCTTATTTCGCAATAGAATATTTTGGGATTTAAATTTAACGTGGTTTTCTAAATTTCGAAAAGGAATTAAAACACTTGAACAAGCTTAAAATCTATAGTAGAGAAATATTTGTGTATTGCATTTTTGTTTATTGTATAAAGGAATAATTTAATATTCAATTTTAATGATACTTTTTAAAATAATATACGAATATAATATTTTAATTATATTCATTTATATTATTTATATCATTATATTTTTTATTTACGGTTATCTTCATTTTTTATTTTATAAATTTTTATGTTATTATACGCAAATATTATTTTATTTGCAACCTAGTAGTTTTATTCTTTATTTTTTGGATATCACGAGAATATTTAAAATATTGCAATTGATTTCATAAGATTTTACTATTTATTTAATAAATGATATTTTAATAAATTAATTCTGATATATAATAATTGTATATAATATTTAGTAATATTAGTAACAATATAATATATAAATTGTATTGTATACATATTGTATATTCGACATGCAAAATTCGATACAATCGCGTTTCATTCGTTTCTTTGGTTAATGTGCTTCCATACGTCACACTAATTAAAAATAATTTTATACTTTGGTATATGATGATTTATATGAATTACAATCCGGCATTTACTTAAATTCCTTGTTTTCAGAATGTACATCTTTTACATTTACATCAGTGAGTATTGTCCAAGAAACTCCCATCCTTAATTTTCTAACCAAGTAAATGTAATTTTTTAGTGCTTCTGACGTTCGAATATTTTGATTGTGGAAGAGTTCACAAGATTCCAATTAACTTAGTAAGTCTAAAACTACTTCTTATTACTCATTTACACGGTCATCATTGTTCCATGCCTTTTCATTCTGACGAAGTTACCATTTACTAACCTTCAATGAAAAGACTCGGATTCGTGTCTTGTATTTACGAATTTATTTTTCCGCACCTTTATTTCAATGCAACTTACAATTAACAACGATAACTTGTTAATTCTCCAAGAAATATTCGCATGATATACACCATATTATACATGAGTATCATAATACATACATAACTTTGAATAAACGTGTGAAATATAACATGGGTATGTACATGATAAAAATCGAAAAACTTTATATATATAATTTTATATATAATATTTGGGAATTATTTAATTTAAAATTAATCAATCCAGAATTGTACGAGGAGTGAGTCTGATTTTTACAAACTGTCGAACAATGTTACTAACTGGTTGCTATATTTTTAACTTAATGATAATTTAATTGAATTTAATAACAGTAACATTTTTTACATTTTTTACATAGAATCAAAGGGAAATGCGTTACGCTAATGGACCAAGTTGTAGCAGTGGGTCAAATAATCCCAAAAAGGTTCCAGAGAAAAGCAGTAGCATAGCGCAGAAAGCAGCACAGGAAGCCAAAGCTGCTTCAGAAGCACAGAATATTGCTGGTCAGCAAGCCGCACGTCAAGTACTTATTCTTTTTCCGACCTATTCATTTATGGTGTTCCATCGTAGGGACACAAGTAAAGATCTTATACCTTTATTTTATGCACGATAAAACAGAAAGGAGAGTTATTTTCTCGTTAAGCTTGTATTCTTCGAGTTTCTCGAAGGAACGAATCTTTAGACGCCTACGATCAATGAAAGATCTATATTACGGCAAGCCTTAAATCAAATCTCATATAGTGAATCCTATTACGTCAGATTTGTTTCTCACATGTGGGATTGATGCGCATATTCTATGAATGTTCGCATTATTCGTTGCGAAAACAAACTAAGCGAGTTACCGTTTTCTACGAAATCGCTAAACTCTAATTCCCACATAATGACTAAAAATATTACTCGTGAAAGTAATTGTGTTATAGCGTGTTACGTTTCGCTAAGCGTCTATTAGTAACACTGGGAACAAATAAGATATACAAAAAATGAATATAAAGTTATCAATGGAATAAAAATGAAATTACTATAAAATTATCGATTAAATGAAACTAGAACTAATAAAAAAAATATTCACGAAATAAATATAAATGAAATTACTATAAAATTACCGATAAAATGAAACTGAACGATATTTGCCAAGTTTCATATGAATTTGTACAAATGTCCTTTGACGTACAGGTGAAGACACAGCTTGCAGAGAAAGCAGTACAGGCAGCAAAAGCTGCGGAAGAAGCGCTGACAGGGAAGAAAGTCATAGTAGATCAATTACAAGAAGAAGTAAGGGAAGCACAATCAGTCGTTCAAGAAGAGTCCTCATCTCTGGAGCGAGAACAATCTAATGTTAATGCTGCCCTACAAGCAGCTCGTCAATCTCAAGATCAGGTGATGTATTTCAGCTTAATGACCGAAGGAAATAAAAACTTACATTGGTAACTTGAAGTGTAAACAATTTCATTCTTGAATTAATATTGGAACGTTCATTTGTCACGTCTCATTTCTCATCAATTTCTATTTCTTTTTATCTGACGATCATTTAATTTTAAATCTTGAAATTGAAAGAAACTAAGCGGATAGATGAAATAACAGACGAATCTGATACGTATCAAATGAGGTAATCAATTAGTAAAGAAGATCTTGGTACGTTATCATCGAATTAACGAACGATCCGTGAGAAATCATTATTAAGGTAGTAATTCTTCTCTTCTTTTTGCGTATCGCAATAGATATTTAGAGCTATCCTAGGAGATTTTTTCCATAAATGTGTCTTACTAAAATCCAAGAGTAATTTATTCGATTCACATATTATGTTCATTTTATTTTCACATTCGTTAAAAATACATATATGATAGCTACATTGAGTGATTTAAACAATTTTTAAAACGATTATTCATTTAAACAGCTTAACGAATAAAATTTTATTACTATATGGAAAGGTACAGATTACACCATATTTCCAGAGAAATATCGAATGAATTCAGATTATGCACAAGAATAGTTTTAGATTTTTTGGAGAAAATAATTTATTTATTATTTAACAATATATATATATATACATATTCGTTTATTTGCGCTACGTGTATGCATCAAGATATGTATCATAAAATGAAAAATTAATACAATTTAAAGTTGCAGGAAGCTGACAATTTACATGTATGTAAATACATAAATATTGACGAATACTGCATGTTATGTAAGGATTGGGTATGATTTTTGAATCGCGTTATATCGAAACCACGTTATATATGGGTTACCTACACTTAACCTTTTATAATTCAAATTACATTCGACGTTTTTATTCCAACTATTGTTTTAAAACATTGTTCAATTTCATACTAACTTATATATTTACATACTGACTACAATTTTAATTTTATGTCAATATCAATATGTCAACGTAAATATGTAAGTGTTTACATTTAAATTCTGAATTGAAACAAAATATGTAGTCTAGCTTCACGCGTGACTACAGAAACTTGAACTCGAAAAAATCTTAACTTTCATATCAAACATACTTACCACAAAATACAAATATATTTACGTTAAAATCTAGCATTACGCGTATACCTGGATAAGTAGCAAAATCTTGGTTTATATCTATAACCTCATTTATATATAATAATTTATTTAACTACTTAACTACTTAGCCACCAACAGTTCCTTACGAAAATCTGCATACTATTCTAGAAGGAATTATAAATGGCGTGACGTATAAACATCATACTTAATACTAATGGCAAGCATTTAGCAACTTGCTCTACGTATCCACGCACGTATACGCATAGCTATATATATGATTAGCCGTTCACTGAGGTACCCGAGTTTCCTATATGATTCATTTTATTGTTGCTGGCCGTAATACACGGCCTTAACAAGCTGGCAAGAATTACCGAGAAATACTTTCAATATCGTAAAAATCAGAACGCAACCCGATCGAAGAAGTTGGTTTACCTTACTTCTCTTTTCCTTTGGTTGCGATGCAGTTAAAGACGCTGACACACGCGATGCAGACGGCTAAGGCGAACGCAGCGAATGCCCAGGCTGCCGCAAACGGGGCCCAAAAAACTTTACGAGAGAGAGAGGAATTGGTTGATGCGGCAAAAAGGCGGATGGAGGAATTGTCAAATCAGCTGAGAGCTGCTAGGCAAGAGCTGGCCAACACGAATCGCGCCGCAGCTAAGGCGAACGCAGCGGCGAACGAGGCGAAAGCCAATGCTAGCAGAAACAAAAGGCGTTTGGAAAATATTCGTAGGATGAGGACCATGAAAAGGTGATCTAACCTTTGGTTTCAACCGCTCATTCGCCAAATCGATTAGCTCCATGAAACGAAATGTAGAAATTTATTTTAAATACGAAATGTCAAGTACTTTGAAGTAATTTTAATTTTTAAATTTGGGAAGATTCGAAAAGAGGAGTTAAACACTTTGACCTATGAATGGTTCATTTACTGTATTATATATATAATAATTATGATGATTGTTCAAATTATGTATTTTTTGTTTCGAAATGATGGAAGCTCCTTTGCAAAATTAAAAAGTTAATTTTGACTCAAATTACTTTGACTCGCAAACTAGATTTAATGGCATTAATTTGTGCTACTTTGCAAAAGAAGTTCTACATTTTTTGTGAATGTAGTATAGAATGAGCGATTAATTACCAGTATATTTATTTCAATATTTTGACGGCAATTATATTCTCTCATACCTAACTACTACGAAAACAAAAGTATCCGAACAATTCAATTTTTTAATAATTGAACAGTCACTTTTATCGTATTAAATTTAATTTATTAATTTATTACTAATTAGTTATTATTAAATTAAACTTAATTTATTAATTAAATTTTTAATAGAATAAAAATTCTGATATTAAATTGACTTGTTAAAAATGATCTTCTTCAAAAGAGATTTTTTATCAATTACTGTAATTCTTAAATTTGGATTTCTTTCTTTTTGTTCCAAGAAAGTCCATATTGTACTAATAGGCAAACAGAAGTGTTCGAATTTGATTTTTGGACAATAGCACAAAAGCTTTCTGATATTAAATTCATTTATTTGAATAAAAACGATTTCCTTAAAAGGAGTCTTGTTAATTAACAATTATTAGCTGTAAAATTTAAGTTGACTCTTTTATTTATTCCTAGAACGTTCTCATGTACCACAGATCTAGATATTCGTATATTTTTGTTGTTTTGTTGTCGAAACTATTGAAATACAATGCCCTCTGCACTTTTACGTTTTAGATTCTTTAAAAAGTTTTCGTACTACTACTAGCATTTGAGGAATCTAGATTTTTAGTATCTGTGATTGTAGACCTTCCGACACAAAATACTCTTGCTGATTTCCTTGTACTTTCACCACTTTGGAGCACTTTAATTAATTATACTTTGCTTCGATACTTACGTTTTCATTTAATTGCTGTTGTGTCATAGCATTAAATTCTTATGATCAGGACCATTCGATCTATACAAAAAGGTAAATATCCGGAACACTATTTTACTATTAGTGTATTCAGATATTTTGCTATTAAGGTTTGTAAGTTTCAACGTAATACATTTGTAGCTGATTATTTTTCCAATTTTGTGATTGTATTAACAATCGGTTCGAGTAGAATAAAAAGATTAAAAAGCTGGTTGTCGCAGACTTTCATCGTTATCCTTTTTAGTTTCAGTTCCAAGTTCGTGATATATACATATTTAAAAAGATCATTTTTTACATACATATACGAATTTGAGAATAAATTCCTAAAAAAGGAAATATTAATTTCCTGAAGCAAAATTTTACTGTTTACCCTCTTGAAGCTTTAAAGGTATAGAATATAATTAAATTTCTTTCTTTAATATAATTAAATGTGAAAATATATATATAATTAATATTTTGGTTAGAAATAAAAGGGTTAAAGCATGAATGAAAATTACAAAATTTATTTTGAAATATCAATATTATAAATAATTGTTCCTTGAAGACAAAGGCAACCAGAAACGGAACTTGAAATGACGTGAATCGACGTCAGAGACAACCAGAAACAGAATCATAAATGACGTGAACTTACGTCAGTGACTGTGAATGTGGTAACCATAGTTAACAGTAGGATTACAAAAACCAAAGTGATTCATTTCAATCTTTTTATTATTGCACTTCTTGAAAACAAGCTGCTTCTTGTGAAATTATTATAGACTTCTATCGAGATAGAAATGTCATTGTAATATCTATTTATTTTCATCGTACCATTTTAATTATTACATACAATATACATATGCATATATGTACTCTCCTTAAACATATTTTACAGATCGGTAAAATCCTAGTCCTAGTGTTATTAATTATTTAATAAAACATCGTGAATTAACGTCTTTATAACTTTTTCTTCTTTAAAGTATAGTCGCTCATGCAAATTTTCGAATACTTATGTTTCAAATTTTTAACAAATGAGATACTTTAAATAAGTTTAAATATTAAAAACGTGAAAGGAAAATTATTAAAAAGTCCAATCATATATTTATTTATATTA